>NW_005871377.1:61783-79518 GCF_000147115.1 Myotis lucifugus
CCACACCACCCCGGACTTGGTACAGACCTAGCCGAACGCTTATCCCCCCAAAGGAACCCGAAACCCCCTTGCCCTACGCCCCCTGCCAATAGCGTTCCCACCTTCCCTCATCTCCTTCTTTCGTCGTTCCCTCCTCCCCCTTTGGACGCGCAGTCCTGCCGTCCCACTTCCCCTCCCTTCGAGCACCCCCCCGCACCGGGAGCGAGGAGAAGAAAAAAGAGCTGGGGGGGAGGGGGCCCCCGTTCGTGCCCCAAAGCCAAGAGTTTGGCTATTTCCTGCACCCTACGAGCCAAGATGGCGGCGCCAGGGAGCGGAGGAGGGGCGGGAGGCGAGGAGGGTGGGACGTACCATCCCCACCCCGGGGGGGAGGAGGAGCAGCGGAGGGAAAAGGAAGTCCTGCAGGGAAAGCCGAGGAACGCCCCCTCGCCCCACCCCAGCGTGGGTCTTTCCACTCCCCCGGGCCGAGGCAGCGTCCCACCCACAGGACACGCCCCTCCGCCCCGGGGCCAATGAGAAGAGCCGGCCGGGAGCCCAGGGTTTTATGAATGGGCTCCCCACTCACCCACCTGCTGCCCGGGCCTCCTCCCGCCAAAGGGTCAAGTTAAGAGACTGCTGGCACCTTAAGACACCTGTCCTACAACAGTCATAATCATCTTACTCTCTGGCTCACTTCATGAAATCTGTTACATAATTCCTCTCGGACCAAGGATCTCCAGGTATTTGACCTAAATGATGGGTCATAGTGCTCTAAATGGAAATATGCAAATTTGCTTCTCAGCACGTGGTAGCTCTTTAAGCAGCTACAAAATAAATGTAGCCTTTATTACCAAGTAATATATGATACATTATTAACCCTCTCATAGGGGAAGAGGATGAAGTGATTAAATAAGTAACAAGTTTGTTACTTTCTCTCTGGAGAAAGACTAGGTTTTAAATATTACAGTGCCTTGTGTTATAAGCGCTCAAAAATATAAATCCAAATTTGTTTTAAGCAGAATTAGGAATCAGTAGAAAAGGAATAGCTCAGCTAATGTGTGGGTCAAGGGTGCCTAGGAAAGAGTTCATGGGTCAAATGAGGGCTTGTGGTGAAAGAATAGAGAAGGGAAAGAAGACAGGAGATTGGAACCATAACTTTTTGGGTTTTTTAATAACTGACTAAAAAATAGTAGCAAACAACTTCAGGAAATCTAGAATTATTGTAATAGGATTACTACATGATAAAAGGAAGCCATAAAATATAAACAGCTTCCATTTTTATTTATTTTTTAAGAGCCAGGGAGCATACTGCCAATTTGGTCCTGACTCATAAAATCATTTGACTTCATCATTGCACTTCTCACATCAAAGACTCTAAGCACCCAGCCCCTCCTAAACTAGCTGGATTTGCAAAGGGGGAAAAAAGCTGACCTGCTTACTGTATTACTCAATAACAAGATACAATGCGGTTCCGTTACATAGTAAAGTCACTTACCAAACAAGATATTCTCACAAAGCTAACATTTTTTAAAAAGCATGTAAAAATTACCATTTGTGTGTGCTATATGTATATATATATATATATACACACACACACATACACACACATATATACATACATACATACACACACACACACTATACTTTTACAGTTTGAAAGATAGTCCAATGGTTCCAACAGTTCACTTAGGGATTTAAAAAATATTTTCCCCTTCCAGATTCTTTGTCACTCCCTTGGCTCTGCCCTAACCTGGTCTCACCCTGTCACCTATCTACTAAATCAAGTAAATGTTCATTTACCCTAGTAAGCTCAATCTATCTCAGTGCCTGGAGAGTGAGGTTCCTGAAAGGACTGGTATATGCCGAGGTGGTAGAATAGGTGTGTTCACACAAGTGGGAGGAAAGAGGCATAATACGAATCACAACCACAGGAGCAGCCCTCCAGAGTGGCAGGAGTGCTCACACCTAGATGGTCCAGTGCCCACCATTCAAAACAGTCAAAACCCACTCTGCACCCAGCAAAAGTTGCTGAGGGTCCCCTAAAGCAAGTTCCCAAAGGACGTAGCTGTTTCAGGAGTCAACGGAGGAGAGTCACTTTGAACAGTGGTGGTCTGACGTCTGTGGAAGAAGTCACTTGAACTCTTATAAAGAGAATTTTTAAGGGGTCAGCAGCTTCCCTGGAACATTCAGGAAAACCAGCAAGAGAGGATGGTTTCATCTTTTCATAAAGTTCTTCTCCAGGGCTACCGAGGTTCTCTGTAAAGAGTAGATATTCCGCTTCACCCGGTCCTCCAGGGAGGAGGTGGACGCACTCTCTAGCTTCATGCGGCTGGGGAGAGAAGACAGACAAATGTAAGTGACAAACATGTCAACTGGTCATCTAGCAAAATTAGAAGAAACAGGTTGCTAGCCACAAAACAGCTGTAAAAACACACCCTCTTTTAAGCCCACATATATTACTTTTGCCTCCATCTGGAACTCAGTTATTTAAACCAGATTCAAAGGGAAAATTTATCTGTTTTGGAAAATAGTCAAAGCCTCATTGGAAAAAGACTTCCTCAGCCATGAATTCTTATTTAAAAGGCAGGCCAAGGAGATTCAGTGAAAATACCAATTCACTTCTCCTCCCCTCAAATTAAAAACATCCTGCTCTCTGGCCAGCTCTGGCCAGAAGCTAGGAGTGGTAACAAAGATGGTCTGGAGACTGAGCTCCATGTTCTCTCTACACAGACACACTGGGAACACAAGGAATGAACCAGCTGCCCAACTGCCTTCTTGGGACCATCGCTACGAAAGCCATGGGCAGGAAGCAGATGCACTCACTGGATAAACTTCCCGTCCCGAGAGTCCAGCTTCTCCAGCCTCTGCTCCCTCTCCTCATCCTTCGCGTGCTTCTTAAGGATGTTCAGCCTCTCTTCCTCCCGCCACTTGGCATTTTCCATCATTTCTTGCCGTTTTCGCTCAAGTTCCTCTGATGAGAGCTTTCTGTTGAATACAAAAACCATCCCAACATGTCTACTTCTCTACTAACAAAAAAACCAGAACCACCTCAGGGAGAAGAGAAATCAGGTAGGACCTCAGGTTCTACACCTCCTGCTCTTTCCACAGACATGCCTAACCTACTGTCAAACTCAGGATGAGTTTCTTTCCTTCCAAATACCTTGCTTGGTCAGGCAGGAAGTTGCCAGTCAAAAATAAATCTTTTAGCCCTAGATGGTTTTGCTCAGTGGGTAAAACATCGGCCTGCAGACTGAAGGGTCCCGGGTTCCATTCCAGTCAAGGGCACATGCCAGGGTTGTGGGCTTGATCCCCAATAGGGGGAGCGCAGGAGGCAGCCGATGATTCTCTCTCATCATTGATGTTTCTACCTCCCTTCTCTCTGTCCCTTCCTCTCTGAAATCAATAAAAATATTTTTAAAAAGAAATAAACTTTTAAAAAAAGTTTGTGCCCTGGAAACTTAGAGAATCAGGCAATTAATAGTTAAAAGGGACCTAGGATCCACCTCTCTTCTAACAACATAGTGAATACAAGAGGTTGTGGACTCTCAGTGGTTCTCAACGTTGGCTGCATATCAGAATCACCAGGGAGCTTTAAAAAAAATACTGATGTCTGGCCCTAGCCGGTTTGGCTCAGTGGATAAAGCGTCGACCCATAGATTAAAGGATCCCCGGTTCGATTCCGCTCAAGGACACATACCATACCCTCAGCTGCAGGCTCGATCCCTGGCCCTGGTCAGGGTGTGTGCAGGAGGCAACCAATCGATGTCTCTCCCACACTGATTTTTTTTCTGTGTCTTTCCCCCTCCACTCCATTCTCTCTAAAAGTCAATGAAAAAATATCCTCTAGTGAGGATTAACAACAACAACAAAATACTAATGTTTGGGCCCACACCCAGGGATTATGATGGGGTGTAGCTAGGTAATGGGAATTTTTTTTTAAGCTTCCCAAGTGATTTTAATGTGCAGCCAATTTGTAGGGGCAGTAAAAGGAAGTTCATAAAAGTTGCTCATTCAACTAAACTTCTACTAAGAGCAACTGCAACCCCTAGGGAGAGCCTTTCATGGGCACAGCCTCAGATCCCAGGGCCGCACGCCTATATTCTGTCTGGCCCACTCCATACCCAACTCAAACACAGAGTCCTGTCTGCCCTCAGGAGAGTCCCCTGCTTCCCTTTCAGCTGATGCCTCAAGTAAGGGACACGCTCTCAAGAAAAGCTTTTCTATGGAAATCTTTCAGAGAATTTACAGATGTTGAGAGACAATTAATTTGTCCCTTCAATGTGCCTCCCACTGTGAGGGGCAGATGTTTAAAAGCTGACAAGAAGAATAAAAAAAGCTGGTTGGGCAAAAAGGTGATAGAGATTGTCCACTTTGCCCAGGTTTGAACCGCTCCTCGACGCAGGCCTGCAGGGCTGAAGTTTATCTGCTGGGCTCTTGACTCACCTGGTATATCCAGGTGCGTGCCGCCTTTGGTAGACCTCTTTTTTAGGTGATGGGCTCCTAGTTCGGCCTCTCTCTCTCCTGTTTACCTTAGAGTTGTGCCTATAACAGACACAGAGGGCAGAGAGGAGAAAAGTTTTTTCAACACAAGGGCTTTTATCATGTTCCTCAAACGATGGAAGAAAAGCTAACTGTGTTAGAATTATAATCCAAATTGAAGAGAACAGAGGGCAGAAGTGGAAGGAAAACAAAGGCATAAAGGTACATAGATTTGATATTAAACTTGCTCTAGAGATTCCAAATAGATAAATATGTAGTTCTAGCCTGGCCAGCATGGCTCAGTGGTTGAGCATCGACCTATGAACCAAGAGGTTCACAATTCGATTCCTGGTCAGGGCACATGCCCGGGTTGTGGGCTCGATCCCCAGTGGGGGCATGCAGGAGGCAACCAATCAATGATTCTCTCTCATCATTGATGGTTCTCTCTCTCTCTCCCTCTCTTTTCCTCTCTGAAATCAATAAAAAATATATATATATTTTAAAAAGTGAATTGCAACCACTTTAAAACATTAAAAAAAAAAATGTCATTCTAGGGGCCTGAGCTTTACATTGAGGTGAGGGGCAAATGATGTAAAGGGAGTAACAAAGCAAAGACATTTGGAAAAATGAACAGATATCACCAAAAGCCAATCACCTGTTGTGACCAGCCCCCGGCACGCACCGGTTATTTCACAGTGAATTCCAAGACTCACGTTTTGCTTGGCCTTGGGGACCGTGACCTTCTGTCCGGGGATCGAGACCTCCTGTCCCGGGACCCTCCTTCTCTGGTGCTCTTCTTGCTGGCATGTCTGGGAGGTGAGGGGGAGGAGCTCCTGGACCTGGAGTGATTCTTCCACCCATGCACTCCTTTTGGCTCAGCCATCAAAGGGCCCTGCAGACGCTGGCTATGGTCGGAGTCCCTGATCTGTATCATCAAAGAAAGGAAGAAAGGCTATTCCTAGGAAAATCCAGCACTCAGGAGAAAATGCAGTGAGACAAGAAAATGGATGAGCACTGAGGTTCTGTAAGGAGACAACTGGGTAAACCAATCCCTTCACAGCGAAACTTAGGAAAGTTATCTTCAGAATTATTTAAAAGAGTGTACCCACCCAACCACCTAAACTGGCTTGGCTCTTCACCACAGCCTGAGGAGCAGCAAGAGGCAGAGCATGGAGCACAGGGCCTAAAGTTAAACATACTGAGGGGAAAGAAGGAATCCAGAGAGGTGTGCATTTACTAAACATTACCAACCTGTACACTTAAAATATATACATTTCATGTAAATTATTTGCAGAGGGATGGACGGAATGCCTAGACACTCCCCTGTGGTTTAGCCTCTCTGCTCAGAGGGCCCTCAGCTCAGGGCTAAGGCATGGGCCTGTTCCCCAGCAGCCCCAGTCTTGGCTGCTCAAACTCGCTCCTTCCCACGTTTGAGTGGCTGCTAAAATGCTCTATATCTAAAAGGCTGTCAAGCTGGCACATTCAACAGTCCCACTCCCTTTGCAAAGCCCACGTCCTTACCTGTAAACCATACCCAGGAACTTTGGATAAAACAGAGGAAGAATTTACCATCTTCTTTTGAGACCTAAAACATTAAAACACACACTCATTGGAAAAAAAATGCAAAAAGGTCCAGTTTACATCTCTTGTGCTGAAATGTGCTTCCTGCTTCAATGGTGACCTTTCCCACCTCCCAGCTATGACTTGGGAGTGTGTCTCTCTACTTGGACTGTTTGTGCTGGAAGATGCATCAGCACAGTCATGTTTTTCCTGTAGAAAAAAAACAAAAAACGTGGGCCCAGCTTTTCAGCCCTGATGCCTGAACACATTCTCCTCTCACCTCGTGCTGCTATTCCAGGGACTAAGAGTGAGTCAGCAGTGACAATGCTGACTGCTCCCACAGAGAAGATATACAGAATGGGCCCAGATGGGTCCATTAAAGCATTAAAAAAAAAAGCCTACATAAAACTCGCTTCAGTCTCAGAGAAATCACCAGCTGAGATGAAAGTCATACCCAGGCTGTCTGACCGAAGACCCACAGGGCTATGGGGTCACGCCAAGATCTCCAAGGAACCCCAGTGCTAGATGGCCAGCTCTGTGGGCACAGGGCCGTGTATGAGTTCACCACGGAAACCTCGGGCCCTGGCAGTTCCCGGCATGGAGTAGGCGTTCGGTGTCTGTGGAATGAGTGAATGAACCCATGAGGGAGCCCGCCTCCACACGCTCACCTCCCCCAGCTGCGCTCGTCCTCACTGCTGCCACGATCGCTACTCGAGCTTCTGTGCTTATGTTTCTTGTGCTTCTTTTTCTTCTCCTTCTTTTTCTTCTTCTCCTTTTTTTCCAGACTCATTTGCAACTAGAAAATGCCCAGAACATAACCACACAAGATGACTGAGACCCCTGTCAATCCTTCTGAGTGGACTGGGTTATGCACAAACTACCTAACTCCAAGCCTCTGGATCTACAGGGGGCCAGGACATTATCAGAGCAGCCCTGTCAACAGCGGGAGGGGCTTACCCCTGGTTGTACACAAATGCCCCCAGACTAGTGAACAGAATCTCTGGTGGGTGGGCTAGGAATCTGTGTTTTTAACCAGTCCCTGGAACCACTGCCTAGCACATCCATCTGTCAAAAGAATTCCAACTTCACTGAAAGCATGTGGGAACGGAAAGATCAATCTTTACATTTTCCTTGCCAACTGATCCAAGAAATAATCACATAATATGTCATGTGAATGCTGCATGGACCCTAGAAAGTCTGCCACCTGCTCTCCTGAACACACTGGATGATCATGCTTTCCACAGGCATAACCCATACCCCTCTTTTTCTGGAACCATGCCATCACATGGTACTTTCCCAACCAAAAGACATAAAACAGAAAATCAAGCTTAATTAAGCTTGATAAATTAAGATTGCATAAAATCACCAGGAAAGGTCTCTAAAAGACAAAAATTTTTAAAGCCAGTTTTCCTTCTCGTAAGGTAAGAGTAAATGGAGTGAAGTTCTCATGTTAAAGTAGCTAAAAGATACTCCTGGTGCTCATTTGATACACTACTTACCAATTCTTTGATTTTCTTCATTTTCACAGGATTATTCAATACCTCTCTTTTTTTCTCTTCTTCCTTCTTCCTAAAGAGAGAAAATTATAAAAATCATAACAACTTATTTTAGGAAGGAGATTAAGTCACTCATTCCACTCTCCACAATTCTATGTAGCAATCTTTTTTCGAAAGGCATGTAGGCAGGTCCTAGGTTGAAATCTACATGAAGGTTTTGAAAGCCAGAAACCTTCCCCAAATCTGCATAAGGGACTGAATATTGTGAGGAAAGTCCACACTGTTCCCTGTGGTGCAAGAGAGCTGGTGTGTTTCTTGTTAGGCTTCACACTCAAGGCTTCCCAAATAGTCCGGTAAACGGGGTCAGCCTGTGTGTCAATTGATGGCGGCAGATCTCCAAATTCCCAAGAAGCTGCCCGTCTTCCTCACCTTGCTTCTACCTCGCATTTTTTATTAAGGGACAACAGTAAATGAATAAATCTGGTCTGGTTTAGTCTGGTCTGGTCCACTTGCTAATCTCTTCCCATGTGGCCTATACCAGGCACCCATAATGGAGCCTCCTTCCCAACATCAAGCAGCCCAAATGGAGACAAATTCTTTCACATGATATATAAAAGCTAAGAGGAAACCAGCTGTGACGTGAGAAGCTAAATAACACTTCTACTAAGCATCTCTGTAACAAAACCCCTCCCAGCCCCTCCTCAGTACCTGATGATGAAGAGTGGGTCCTCCCGGATCTTGCTGGCCATGTCAAGGAGGGAATTGGCACCCGAAGGGGCAAAGATAGAGCCTGGGAGGAGTCCTGTCTCAGAAGAACAGCCTGCCTCCTTCTCCTCCATCTTCTCAAAAACGTATTTGTCAATGGGGCGCCCCAGCAAGTACTCATCACGGTTCACCATCCCACCAGGACCCTGGTACATCCAGTCCAATTTTTCTTCTTTCTTCCTAGATCAAGAAAAAAATAGAAAAGAAAATGTAGACACCTACACACAAAACCTGAACACAAAGAATAGATAATCATAGCTGGTCAGAGCAGGACTCATTCTACAGGCACCTAGGATGGGCTAAATACAGTACTCCCCATGGCACACAGGGAGAAATGGTGCCTGCCAGCATGAAACTTACCACTTAGCGAAGATCACTTTCACCACCTAAAGCAATTTATGAGGAAAAACTGTGTTCCTCAACCTGGGGCACAGATCTTTTGCCCAGGGCTTCTACAAAGCTTTTATATTATCCTTTCATTTCTAGAATAATCTGAAACAATAAGCATATTCTGATAATCTCGTTACCAAGACCAATTTCAGTGACCACATATGCAGTTGTGTTCACTGTGTGTTTTGGTGCTCATTGTCATATTGGCACAAGCAGTGACACTACATTTATGGAGACGGTGAAAAAAGACCAGAGATAACCTGATCACAAAACTATGCTTTCACGCCAAAAGAGGGGGGTAATCATGTCACAGTATCATGCCAAACAAATATTTCCCTATAGTTCTGAAAGAAAAAAGTGGTGAGAAAACTGAACCCTCATACAACAGACAATAAAGGCACGCTGAATTCATAAAAGCTTATGTTGAAGCAGCTAATACCCCATTCACACTGCAAGCAGCAATGTTTTCTCATCAAAACAGCATTATCTATAACATTAAATTAACTGTTTTTTAAATATGATTATTTTGTGTGTTTGTTTTTGTTAAAATTATATAACAACCATAAGCATAAAGAACGTCTTCTTGGCTACATCCTTGGACACTTTAAAAAATATTTTTAGTGATTTCTGAGAGAGAGAAACATCAATCCAAGAGTGAAGCATTGATAGGTTGCCTCCTGCATGCTCCCTACTGGGGATCAAGCCCACAACCTAGGCATGTGCCCTGACCAGAATCAAACCAGTAACCTTTTGGTGCATGGACAACGCTCAGCCAACTGAACCACACCGGCCAGAGCCTTTGGACATTTAATTTTTTATTTTAAATATGTTTTTATTGATTTCAGAGGAGAGAGAGAGAGAGAGAAACATCAATGATGAGAGAGAATCATTGATCGGCTGTCTCCTGCACGCCCCACACTGGGATCGAGCCTGGAACCCGGGCATATGCCCTTGACTGGAATCAAACCCAGGACTCTTCAGTCCACAGACCAAATCTCTATCCACTGAGCTAAGCCAGCTAGGGCCGGACATATTTTTTTTTAATATACTTTTTTAATATACTAGAACTGAACTATGGACCTCCTAGTTCATAGGTCAACGCTCAACCACTGAGCCACTCCAGACAGGCTAATAAGAATAATTAATGCCTGACCAGTTTCATAATTCCATTTCTATTAACTGAAACTAAGTCTCACATGCACACAACCTTGAATGTCACAAATCCTCCTGTCATGAAATTATTAAGGAAAAGCCCTGTGTATCCAATGGGGGGACACATGCTACACACTACCCAGGAGACGTGCCCACGAGGACATAAACAAGAAAAATGATAGATGGCCCTAGCCGGTTTGGCTCAGTGGATAGAGCGCCAGCCTGCGGACAGAAGGGTCCTGAGTTCGATTCCGGTCAGGGGCACATGCCCTGGTTGCAGGCTCGATCTCCAATAGGGGGCGTGCAGGAGGCAGCCAATCAATGATTCTCTCTCATCATTGATGTTTCTCTCTCTCCCCCTCTCACTTCCTCTTGAAATCAATAAAAATATACTTTAAAAAAAAAGAGAGAAAAATGATAGATTACTCAAGTTTAGTCTCCTGTAGCTTTTATTCAATTCTGATTTAGAAATGCCCTGCATATTTCATTATTTTAATTTTTCTCAGAACACATTTACTCCCACCTCCTTTCACAAGATGGGTAATTATTATCTGCTACTCCTATCCTCTATTACACGAGAGGAAACAAGTAGGGTAACATCGAGTGGGACTGTCCACAGTCACACAGCTTTCACTGACAGACACACTATCCACCTCCTTCCATGAGACCTCACTGCCCCCCTAAAACGAGCCTGCAATACGTAAACAAACAAAAGCAGGAACGAGGCCTTGACACACACCAGAGGCAGGTAGTAGCAATCACCCTCAGTTGTGGTTATTTGCCAATCACCTACCATGAGCTTGGCCTACACCAAGCCCTCTACATGTTATCTCAGTCCATCCTCCACAAACCTTAGAAACTGGGAACGCTCACTCTCTGGGTCTAGTGAGGTAACCAAGGCTCCCAACTTGCCCCCAATTCATGGTGAGGCTCGTCCATGCAAAGCCAGCCTCAGAACCCAGGTCAGTCTGACTCCAAAACCCCTGCTTTTAACCAGCTACTGTGCAACAGCTGGATGCTGCACCTGTGGGCCAGTCCTGCAGTTCCCTACACACCAGGACACCCTCAGCCCCTGGCTTACTTGACAGCGCCAACATCCTCCGCATAGCGCTGCATCTCCTCCCTGGCCCTCTCCTCCCGCAACTCCCGCTGAAGCTCCTCGATCTTCTTCCGCTCAGCCTCATGCTTCTGCTCAGCCTTCCACACTTTCTCCACATTGCGGAGTGTCTGCGGGTGCCAGCTCTTCTTCAGGTTCTGTGGTAATTGAAAGGAGGGAGAAATAATTCAGGGAGCGTATGGCTGGTAAATACAACTGGCCCTGCCTCACCCACCCCTCTGTACCCTAATCACACCAAGGCAGGCGCTATGTAAGGTCAAGACTGTCTTTAACAATGGCAAGGTTGGCACCCACAACCTCTCACACACCAGGGGGTTTTTAGTCAAGTGCATAAAGCTTCAGGATACAAAAGGCCCTTCCTGAATTCCCTTCTAACACTTCTAGCCTGAAATGCATATAAGTCTGACTTCCATTGGCTATGTCTGAAGGTGATGACAATACAGGAGCCATTGGCTATGTCTGAAGTGAGGGTTGGTGATGACAATACAGGAGGAATGGGGCAAGGAGATGGAAAGGTATAGGCTCTGTAAAGCAACATTCATTGTTATGAACACAGCCTTTTTCCCTTAGGCTCACTTAACCTGCCTCACACTTGCATGGTTTACAACCCCATCTAGTACCTCTTCCAACCTTCCTTCCCAGGAATCTCCCCTTGGTTCTCATCTCCCCCCACCCTTCACCCTTCTCCTCTCCATCCTCCCCAAGAGCCACTGCTCTGGCCCAGCTTTCCCAATCAGGGAGAGTTTCCTGGAAGAAATGACATCTCAGAACAATTATAAATTAACCTGATAATGTAGAAAGAGGGGAGGCAGGGGTAGGATTTCCAAACAGAATAGCGCACACAGGTGAAGGCACAGTGGTGAGAAAGAATATAGCACAAACAGTTCACTGTGGCTGGAGATGGAGTGTAAGCTGATGGGGAGGCAATGTCTAGAGACATTTTTGGTTGCACAATTCGGGGAAAAGGGTGTTACTAGTGGCTAGAAGCCAGGGATGCTGGTAAACATACTACAATCCACAGAACACACACACACACAACAAAGAACTATCCAGCCTTGAATGTCAACAGCACTGAGGCTGGGAAACCCTGGATTAGAGCTTTCCTGTTCCACATACAATTAGGTGGTGAGAGCCTGGGGCGGCGGGGGCTGAAGGGAGTTAATGGGGGGGGAAAGGAGGACATTATGTAATAGTTTCAACAATTTTTTTTAAATTTGCATTTTCCATTAAAAAGAAAAAGAGCTTTCCTGTCTCTAAATGCAGTTTTCCGAAGAACACACCAAATTCGAGGAACCTTGATGGAGTATTGGAACTCAGTAACATCTGACAAACTCCAACAGCTACTGGACAGGTGACTTAATTGATGTGCTGATTCGATTAGCTAAACTTCCAAGAGGTTAGCATTGTCCTGATGTTGCACCATGCTCTTGTGGGTCACTGGCCAATTTAGGGCCTCAGCCCTCTACAAATGAACTATTCTGCTTAAGAGCAATGGCCACTTAACGTATATTAAGTGCTATAAATTCAGGAGAAAACTCTGACACTATAGATAAGAATGCAGCACTGAAGGGGAAACGGAAAAGGTGGACGTGAACATCCTTTCAGGCTTAAAATGGACCCCAGGACATGGCTCAAGGGAAAGAATGGGCATAAACCACGCCCACTACAGCCCAGGACGTCGCTCTGAACTCCTAGCTGAGAAAGACAGATGTGTCCCCAGACAAGATATACAAAATAATGCCTGCGGGACCCGTCCTCGAGACCTGCCTCCTTTCCTACCCATGATTTCAACCCTGGCCCCCGGGCCTTCCCCTGGAGTTTCCAGCCGAGGGCCCCCCTAACACACACACACAAACAACACCTGCCACCATTGGGGACACACCTGGCCCACCTCCCCAGGTCTCCGCTCAGTCCTTCCGTGGCCTTAGCGATCCGTCCCCTCTCCAGGGCTACGGCATCCCCCCCCATACCCCCCAACTTCACCCTCGCGAAAGCGAGGCTGCGTTGCCACGGTTACCCACGCCCACCAATTCCGTCCCGAGCCCAACCCTGTCTCCAGCCTCAGTCCTCCCGGCCGAGGCCTCCCTCACTTACCAGGTCTCCGCCCCCCATGATGGTGGAGACGTGTCCTCACTCCGTGGACCTGGAAGACTCAGGAAGGAGCGAGAGGAAACGTAGAGAAATAGTTCAGGTGCGACCGCCCCCGGTCTGCTCTCGGGGGCCACCGGCGGCCGCTCTCACAGCCGGATCTACATTCTACTTCCGGGAGGGCGTTCCAATACGGCGACGGCGTCGCGGGGTGATGACGTTGATTACTCTGTGACGCTACGTAGCAGGAGCGTCACGTGTGGTGTTGCAGTTCGAGGCCCTCAGGTCGCGGCGTCCGCGGCCTCGTTTTGGGCCCTCGGGTTGGCACCACGTCTGTCATCGCGATGGGTGTGTGCAGACGCCGCTGCTGTAGTCAGTTACGTGGCTAGTAGGCCTCGCCCAGCGGTTCGGTTGTCATGGCAGCGCGCCGCGGCGTCCCTCTCGGGGCTTCCATCGGTGTCTCGCGGGGAGGCCCCAGCGTGGACCCCCCAGCGTGGACCAGCTCCGGTCTCCTCGCCCGGCACCTCCCCCATACGCCCCGGTTTTCCAAACGGCTTTTCAAACCCGCACTCTCGGGGCAGGGGGGGGGGGGGCGGGGGGCGCGGGAGGGTGAATAGTCAATCGGGGGAAAATGAGACATATGTAATACTTTAAACAAAACAAAATTAAGGATTTAAAAAAAAAAAAAAACACGCATTCTCCTCAAACCTCGACACAGCGCCGACTGCCTTAAATCAGATCTACTTTATGGAGGTTAAGTAGAAACAATCAAACCGAAATTCCATCGGCCACCCTGCACCAAACCTTCAGAATGTGCCAGCTTCCCCATTTCCTTTCCCTTAGTTTGCTGTGGCCACCCTGCTTGCTCCATTCGTGATGGAAACAGTAGCCAGCTCTGACCTAGCCCTGCAGATGTCTGGGGGAGAATTGTTGAGGGCTAGGCCGTGTGGTGCCTCCTTATCACACTGGCAAGGGAGGACTGAGGCCTCGCAAGCCTGGCACTGGTTGGCATGGAGTGTACAGGCACAAGCCTGAGATGCACTTTCTCCTCTCACCTCCTCTCCACTGGGGAGAAAAGCTGAGACTAGAGAAACTAGTCCCCCCCCGCCCCCCCCCCGAAACTCAGGGAAGAAACAGCACACTTGGAGGCACAGATTAAAAACAATGTTTATCGAAAATGGTATTGGGAGTTCATCTAAGCACCTGTCATAGAAACTCAGTTCAAGGGGTATGAAAGGAAGAGCTGCTGTTAGAAGAGAGGGAGTCGGGTGACCTCTCCGAAGACAGATGGACACTGGCGGAGGGCTGGGGTGTTTCTGCGGTAGCCAAACCGCCCGTTGTACCCCCTGATCGCTTTCACATCAGCATTGTAGTAGTCATGGCCGATCACCTGCTGGAAGGAATGCCCTGGCGGGTGGAGAGAGAGGCCTGAGCCTGCAGGCAGCCCCCTCTTGCTTTCTCCACTTCCACTGGTATTAGGAAACCAACCCAGCTACAGCTGCTGTGCTCCCCATGTCTAGCGGAGCCTTCAATTCTCAAATGTCTCAAGCCTCTTTACCGAAAAGCCAAGGGTTGGTGAAGTCAAGGAAACAGATGGCTACCTAGAAACCCAACCTCATACCAGGAGGAGTATGAGTAGCGTGCAGGAGGAGTATGAATGGTGTATGAGGGTCAGACATTTCTGGGCTTGGCCAAACTTGCCTTGCTCCTAGAACTGAGAAAATTCCATCCTTGCCTCTGACCCATCTGGAGAACACTGATGTGCTCAGTGTGGCCGAATGTTACAGAGGGTCATGTGACTATAGAGCGTGGCTACAGGGTGGTGGGATTGGGGCGGGAGGAGTGTTTTCCCTGTCAGAAAAATATCTCTCAACTCTCCCATACCTGTTGCTGCTTAACTGTGCCTGTAAAATAATCAGGAGACAGCCTTCCCAGGAGCAATGAGAGGGATAAAGGCTTTAGAGTTAGAAAAGTGGAATCCCAATCCTTGCTCAGCTCTTCTGAGCAAATCACTTTAACTCCCTCGGTCCTAGTTTCCCAGGTTGTAACATGGGGGTGGTGTGAGGGTAAAAAGCACCCGGCATGCAGTAGGTGCTCAGTAACTACCTATGGGGAGTACTGTTTCAGCTTCTGCTCTTGTCTAAGAAGAAAAGCTGGAGGATGCAGTTCCTGGCCCTCTTCTCCCCAAACAGGTCTCTCTGCACCCACTTTCTCTCTCTGAACTGTGGGATGCACACCACCCTTCCTAGGTGGGACCACTTGCCTGCCCCTGCCCAGTTTCTCCTGTTGATGTATTTCTGTTCTTCCCCGAAGATGTGGAAATAATCCACCACCCAGCCGTCCCTTCCTGTACCTCCACGATCCTGAGAGTGAGGAGAGAATACAGAAGACGGTTAGGAAAAAAAAAAGGACTGTCAGCCACCATGCTGAGACATGCACAATGCGGACTCCCCTGTGGCTTGTGGGGAGGGGGTAGAGGTCACAGCCAGGGGTAAGAGGGCCAGAAAAATTAAATATCCTTATGATCTCTATTGCCTCTCAGGGAGAGGCTGTGTAGCTTGACCCTTAGGGGGCTCAGTGTCTGCTGCCAGACAGTTTCCAATTCCAGCTCCGCCACTAACAAGCTGTGTGACCTAGGCCAATGACACAGCTTTTCTGGACCTCGGTGTCCTCAATCAGTAAAAGGAGGGTTGCTGTGAGATTTAAGTGAGATGTTTCAAATAAAGGGCCTGGCATAGTAAAGGTTCGATAAACCTTATCTTTTTTTTAACCTTATCTTCATTTAAATGAAAATAATACCTACCACAAATGGTGGTTGTGACAATTAAGCTACTTACAAAACGGAACAGAAAATTTCAAAAGGGTGTAAGCCATATTCTTTTCAAAGGCCTCCCCATATGACAGCTCCTTCTGTCGTAAAAGCTATATGAGTAAACAGCAAGTACACACTCAAACATGGCATGCACAGATGTGTGTCCATATATACTGGTACTAAACATGCACGTGCACACACACTTGGGATTAAAAAAAAAAAAACCCTAGATTTGTTCATGGAATAACCCCCATTAAGTCGTATTCATACTACTGTGACATATAGGCACCAATATTGGAGGCAAAAGGGGTGAAAAGAATGGAACCAGCCCAATCAGTGTGCTCAGTAGTGGAGTGTGGGCACATGAACCAGGAGGTCACAGTTCAATTCCGGATCAGGGCATATGTCGGAATTGCGGGCTCGACCCCAAGTAGGGCAATCAATGTTTCTCTCTCAGCGATGTTTCTAACTCTCTATGCCTCTCCTGTCCTCTCTCTAAAATCAAGAAAAATATATATTTTTAAAAATGAATGGAACCATTAGCAAATAGCCTCAGAATCTTTGACCCCAGGGAAGTAGTCTGCTGGGGAGGGGCAAACCCCGCCCTTTCTCCCCGGAAAGGCCTGGGGAGAAGGGAGATCCAAGGAGGGTTGGGAGGTTTCAGCTAGAGGTTCCTCGGAGTGAGCCCCACTGTAACTATGACGTCACCGAACAGAGGGCGTGGCACTTGGTGGGTCTTTGTCTTGTTCACTGAGGTCACAGATTTTCGAGCTTTTAGGGAATTTGCAGTGTGAGGTCACCCCAAAGAGCGGGTCCATGACGTCAAAAAGGACAATGAAATCGGTTTGGGAGAAGCGGACTTGGGGCCAGGTTCCCCAGGCTTGCAGAAACCCAAAATGAGATCATTCTCAAGTTCAGGGATAGAAGGTGATTCTGTGAGCCCAGGGAGCTCACGCTCAATGCCTGTCATCACCTGGGCCAGGTCCGTGTGTTCATGAAGAAAACTGAGGTGTGTGTGTGGTGGGGCGTGGGGGGAGAGGGGGAGGGGAACCTCCCTGGTGGGAGGCCGCTGGAGTGAGACGCCAGGATTTGGGAAATCAGTCCGCCACCAGGGACAACCTCTGCAGGCAAACAGTGGGGTGCTTTGGGGAGTGCCTATACCTGACCGGTTTTCTGCAAAATGGGCGGAACCACACGGCTCCTGAAGTACCGACGGGCGTGGTAGTCCTGCTGCGCATTGTAAGGCGGAATCGCAGACCAGACCTTGGGCTTCAAGTGCTCATAGTTGCGGGCCATGGTGCTCAGGGCCACCCCATCCAAGATGAAGCCCTTCTGCAGCCGCAGAGGATACTCGCGCAAGTGCACCATCCCGACCGCCGTCCAAGGACCCCTCTGGTGGGAGTGGGAGGCCCCAGACAGAGCGCTCCCCCGCGCATTGTTACGTGGTCTCAGGACAGGACGCCTGCGACACAAAGCCTATTGTCCCATCCAACCTGGTGGGCGCTTAAAGCTGTGGGGGAAGTTGCTTGCTTGGCCCAATGGGATGAGCAGGAGGCCATGCACGAGACTGAAGGGGAGAAGGGATTACTGAATGCGGGCCTTGTGAGTGCGGTCGGGCCCAGCTTCCCGCTTTCCTTTAAGAGCAAGGTTCTCTGTTCCCACCTTATCATATGCATTTTCCCAACTCAGTTCTGTTGAAAATCTTGTGCCCAGATGGATCAGAAAGAGTTCAAATAGCATCTACTTCCAACTCTCATTTTACAGAATTGGAAGTTGAAGCTAAATTCATTTGCTGGTGGATCCAGAACCAGAATTCAGTCTCCTGACTTCCAGTAAGTGCACTTAAAGCACTTCCTCCCTCCCCACCCAATTCTTCCCATCAGTATTTCTCTTCCTGTCA
>NW_005871377.1:84869-86216 GCF_000147115.1 Myotis lucifugus
CTTGCTGGGGGAAATGGCAGAGTAAATATTTGGGCGATGGAGCCCCTAGTGTACATGGGAAGTCAATGAAGAACTTAGATTATTGATCTCACATTGCCTCTCTAAGGAAATCAAGTTTTAAGAGGCCTGGAAAACGGTAAAATTATTCGGTAAAGAGAGAAGTCCCCAGCTGTCCAACAAGCAACGAGGGCTCGGTCACTCACTCACCCTTCTTTCTGAGCTCCGGTTTGCCTTTTTTGACTGTGGCCATCACCATGTCACCCACACCGGCGGCAGGAAGTCTGTTCAGTCGTCCCTTGATCCCCTTCACGGAGATTATATACAGATTTTTGGCTCCTAGAAAGGAGTGTAAGCAGAAGTGATGTTCTTCTGAGTGTAAGCAGAAGTGATATTAGGCAGCTCGGCCGTGGTAACGTTTCCCCCAACACTTCCCGCCACACTCACCCCCACCCCAAGGCGGACACCTTGTCACACCACCGATTGAAGCAAAGCAGCACAACACGCTGCCGCTTCACCCAAAAGCGGTGTTTTTCCTTTGCCCTTTCTTGACGGCTCAGTGGGTCATCGGCAAGAGGCCCAACGAGTGCTTTTAAAAGGGGCAGGTGGGCAGGGGCAGCCGCAGGTCTCACCGGTGTTGTCAGCACAGTTGATCACGGCTCCTACCGGAAGCCCCAGGGAAATCCGGAACTTCGCCCCGGAGGACCCACCGCGTCCTGTGGGTGAAACAGCAGAGCGCTCGCCGTCCGGCCATGGCTCGGAGTCCCCTCTTTCTCAGGCTTTCAGTTCATGCGCATATGCTCTGCGAACTGGACACTACGGACTCCTCTCTCTCGGGCTCCACTCACTCCCTTCCCATGTGCCAACCAGTCCTCAGGGCAAATCGCCAACTCATTACAACCACCTTTACGACTCAAGTCTCGCTCCGACTTTTGCACCACGGCGTTCTCCCTGCAAAGCGGGGGGCCGCGCAAGTCCCCCCTCTCGGGCCTAGGTCAACCGGGATTCAACCCCATTCCCGCAGCGCTGGGCGTGCAGCGAGCGCGCGGGGTGCGGTCCGGCATCATGTCCGAATCCCGCAGCTCAACTCTCCGGGCCCCCCGACCGCCTCTTTCGGGGGCCCAGCCAGGACTCTCGCGGGGCCCCTCCTCACCCTCTCCGGCTCGGACGAGAGCCAAGCGCCCCAGCTGCCCATGGCCGCCGCTCCCGGCGAGGCCAGCAGCCACCACGCAGCAGATGGAGAAGGATCACCCAGGGCCAAAACCTCACCTCTCTTCGACATCTTGGAGGCCGGAAAGGGATGGAAAGGAAGTACTCACAAAGGATGCTGGGATATGAGCCTTTACGCCC
>NW_005871377.1:90633-109644 GCF_000147115.1 Myotis lucifugus
CTGAGCTATACCCCCTCTGCTGGGAAGGGTGAGATTTACAGCTTAATTGTAGTGCTTACTGACCAGACGTGTCTCAGCTGATTAACAGCAGTCTGGCATTTATGATCAACTGCTTCGGTTTTCCCAGAAAGATACTAAAGAACTAAGAAAAGATTACAGAGGCAATCAGGACTCAAGTGCTAGGGGAAAAGAGCGAAGTCCACTTTGACCTGTGCTTGAAGGTGCTGGGGGTGGGGTGTGTGTGGTGGGATTCCTCTCCTACACTAACTACAGCCTTCTCTACCTCTGGCATCTGGGAATTCTTGAAGATTCATTTCCATCCTGTGCAGCCCAGTACGCTGCGCCCATGCGGAAGTGCTTCCCTTGTCTTTCTCGAGACCCTCTCTGCTCCTGTGCCAGAGGTGCCCCTATTGTTTCTATTCTCTCCAGTCACTTCCTCTGCTTCCTTGGCTCCTTCAACTTTCAACAGGCTTCCCTTAAATTAAAAAAAAAAAAAATCCTTCCTAAAAAAAACAACAAAAAACACCTCTCCCTTTAGTTGTGATTGCCTGTCCATTTCTTCTTTCTCACCACCGATTTTAAAGGAAGTCTATACTTCATTTTTCTCATTATCAACTACCTGTCTCGCAGTTCTGCTGCTCTCTGTATTAGCGTTGACTGTCAGTTATCTTTCTCCCCTTGCTGTATATGTATTGTTTCCCCAACTAGACTGTAAGTTCCTTGACGGTAGGGCCATGTTGCATTCTTTTTCGTATTCCCTACAGAAGTTGGCACAGTGCCTCGTTCACTATACTAGTAAGCCTTGGGTGGTGCTTGCCGGCCAAACCACAATCCGAATTAAACTCAGCTATCTGATTACACCCAGCCCACACCCAAAGCAGCTGAATGTTGTTGGAAGAAAGCTTACAAGTTGTGTCCCTCCAGGCTCTCTGTCTAGGACTCCAACGGCTGATTAGGTTCCCTTTCCCAGTCTCCAAAATGACTAATTCACATACTTTCTCCTGTCTCACATCTTCCACACCCTATCTCTCCCCCTCACTCTCTTAGCTGAAGAGCTTGACTCTTCCTTTTTAGAGAAAATGAGAACCAGTGAGAAGCAGTGGTATAGTGGTCAATGGCTAAGAACCAGTCTTGGGGGCCCTGATGTCCCAAGGTGCAGATACTCCCACCTGCCAGGTTTCAGTTACCAAAAAGAAGTCAACTGGCGCCCGGTTGGCATGGCTCAGTGGTTGAGTATCATGCCTATGAACCAGGAGGGTCACTGTTTGATTTCTGGTCAGGATACATGCCCAGGTTTTGGGCTGCATCCCTGGGAGGGGGGCATGTAGGAGGCCGCTGACCCATGTTTTGCTCTCACATGGATGCTTCTTTCTCTCCCTTTTACTCTCTCTAAAAATCAATTTTAAAATCTTAAAAAAATAAAGAAATGAAAAAAAAAGCTTGATTCTTTTTCTAATCGTACAAGGCCTTCTCCAGCTCTCTTGAATCGACCTCTGCTTGTCCACCTTCCTCCAGCCCCTCTAGGCCTAAGGCCTTTGTAGTAGCCATTTTCTTTGCCTGGAATATGCCCTCATTCAGGTCTGAACTCCAAAATCACCTGCACACAAAGGCCTTCCATGATTCTCCCACCTGAAATAGCACCCCTCACAGCTTCCTAATGCAGACTCGTAATTTTTAAAATTTTATTTTAGCCCTAGCTGGTTTGGCTCAGTGGATAGAGTGCCCGCCTGCAGATTGAAGAGGACCCAGTTTCCATTCTGGTCAAGGACATATGCTCGTACTGTGGCTTGATCCCCAGTAGGGGGCGTGCAGAAGGCAGACGATCTATGATTCTCTCTCATCATTGATGTTTCCATCTCTCCCTCTCCCTTCCTCTCTGAAACCAATAAAAATATATTTTAAAAATAAATAAAAAGTTATTTTAGCACTGGCTGGTTTGGATCAGTGGTTAGAAGTCGGCCCACGCACCAAAGTGTTGCAGGTTGGATCCCTGTCCTAGCCTAGGGGTGCCAGTGGGAGGCAACCAATCCATGTCTCTCCCTCCCTCTCCCCCTATCCCTTCCTTCCACTCACTCTCCCTCTTAAAAAAATCAATGGGAAAAAATATCCTCAGGGAGGATTAAAAATACAGTTATAATATTTCCCTTATCACTACTGTGCATTTTCTTGTTTATTCACTTGTGCATTTATTTCTAGTCTGTCAGCGAAGAGTCAGAACCTTTGTGTCTTTCTTTCGAAAGCATGTTCCGTACCTAGAAAAGGTGGTTTGGTACCTAAGTTAATGTTTTCAAAGGGCCATATTTTCAGGTGGTCTTTTAATTTCGTTCCCCATCATAAGTGAATTTGATATAATTTAGAAAGAAGTACCTAATTTTGAACAAGTAAACAATTCCAGTACAAAAAATTAGGATTGGCATAAAAAGACTGTATCAAACACTCACCAACAAAAGAAGGTGGGGCTTTAGAACACAAAGCTTGCCAGCACTCTGGTGTGGGTGGAACCTAATTATATTGAGTCACCACAAGTGGACAGGGAGGACAAACAAAACATGTCCCGGGGGTATAGCTCAGTGGTAGAGCATTTGACTGCAGATCAAGAGGTCCCCGGTTCAAATCCGGGTGCCCCCTCACATGACCTTGATGTTTTTCTCTCCTCACTCAGGCGTAACCCATAGTAACACGAATGCAATCCCACTAACACAGGCACTTCTAAGCTGTCCCCCATTTAGCAGCGAGAAGCTTACTCTCAATAGGTGGAAAGGAAGCAACCAACTCTTACCCTCTTTGAGACTAGACTGTTCAACATCTATTGGCCTTGGAGGTGTGCAGGGCAGTGTTATTTTGCCTAGTTTATACTCAGACAGGGAAGACTAGGAGAATGAATCCAAAGTTCAATAGGTTTATATAACTGCAAAGTTTAACAAGACATATACAGATAGCCCAGCCGGCGTGGCTCAGTGGTTGAGCATCGACCTATGAACCAAGGTTCGATTCCCAGTCAGAGAATATGCTTGGGTTGCGGGCTCCATCCCCAGTGTGGAGCGTGCAGAAGGCAGCTGATCGATGATTCTCTCATTGATGTTTCTCTCTCCCCCTCTCCCTTCCCCTCTGCGGGGGGGAAAAAAATACACAGATAAAAGGTGAAAAGTGGACAGCTTTCTCCTCCATATTAGCTCAAAGGAAAGCCTTAGGCCTGGGGTAAGTTTGAGGCCTCGTGCCCAGGAGGGTCTAGGTTTTGAACCAGGAGGACAGCTTTGCCTATGTCCAGCCTCAGACACACCAAACAGTAATGGGAGCCATGGGGAAAATGCACTGGAGTATTCCCCAGGGCCCCGGAGGGATGACACAACCAAATTCCGGGTTTAAAATATCGCAGGTGCCCTCTGACCCCAGAAGCATGCCTTTCCTTTCTCCTTTATGTTTCCTTTTTTGGGGCAAAGCCTGCCCTTACTCCCTTCACATTTACTGTTTTCCTCTGGGTTAGCCACGATACTGTCAGTGAGGCAACCCACAAATATCTGTCCCTACCTTTAGGCTATGGAACTCGATGGCCTTGAATGACTGGTTTAGTGGTTCTCAAAGTGTGGCCCCTTGACCACAGCATCAGCATCTTCTGGAAACTTGTCAGAAATGCAAATTCTCCCGGAAGCCCACTCCAGGCCTATGGAATGAGAAACGGGGGTGTTTTAACAAGCCCTCCAGGTAATTCTGATGCACATTCAAGTTTGAGAACCACTGCATCAGTTTATGTCAGTTTGTATTAGGAGGTAACTTTATTTTTGTAAATTAAAATGAGCTTATGGATGTGCATGGGGCATTTTAACCTTCTCAAAAGTGCTTTGACTCTCTCTACCTGTGTTATGAGCAATAGCACCTTCATGCCACCGGTAATTAAAAAAAAAAAGTTGAAGTTTGGAGAAAGGCTGTGGGTTTCTTCCCCTTGACCCACCCACATCCCCATCCGAAACGGAACGCCAACTGGGGGTAGTCATTTTGTCCCCGGAACCCGTGGCCGCGGAAATCCAGACACCTCCGGCGCCAGTAATCTTACGCCAGATTTGCGCACATGTCCACCCTTCCTCCTTCTGCTAGGTGCAAAGCAAAACCGAAAGCTTTCCGCTAAGGCTGGAAAACGAGAAATGCATCTTTGAAAAATCGTTTCTGTTTTCTTTTAATCCAGGACTCAATGTTAAAATAAAAAAGTCAAGAAAGGGGGTGCTATATTAGTCACGGGGAAGAAAAGCCACCAAGGGGGCACCCGGATTTGAACCAGGGACCTCTTGATCTGCAGTCAAATGCTCTACCACTGAGCTATACCCCCGCGCTGCTCTGGCTCCTGGAGATGGTTCTTTGGATGCACCGAGGGTGGGAGAAAGGAATAAAGGAGAAAAGGAGGCCAAGCGGAAAGCGGAAGGTGCCCGAATCCAGGGAACTCCGGGAAGGCTGCTCGGAGAGGGAAGAACCAGCCCCGGCTGCGAGGCGCTGGGAACAGGCGGGAGGGACAGGTTCCGCCCGGCAAAAGTGGGAGAAGATATGAAGGGGCAGGGAGGCTCATGTAGGTGTGGGGCAAGGGGTTCCCATTCCGTCCGTGGGTTCATGCCAGGTAGCGACGGGTACAAAGGAAAGTCCCCGAATGTGGTGAATCAGTTCGGGCCTTCAGGAGTGTTCCAACCCCACCCTGGACGGGAGGCGCGAGGTTTGCCCGCCTCCCGGCTGCCCCAGATGTCCCGCCACACCGGCCCCGAGGCGCCTTCAGCGCGGGAAGGGCTCCGGGCATAGCCGGCGTCTCTCCAGGGCGCCTCCAGCTAGGGAGCACCCGGGCGCCAGGAGCCCTCGGGACTCACCTAGGCACGCACCCCGCGCCCCACACCCCGGGCCGGAACCCGCCTCCGCGCAGCACCCCGGCTCCCGGGGAGCGCGCCCTGGCCGCGCGCGCCCCCGCCCGCGTTTTCGCGGCGCGTCCCCGCCCCGGTGCAGCCCCTCCTCCCCGCTGTGTTTATTAGGGGAAGGAGGGCGGAGGCGGAGGCCAGTTCCCTTGCTCCAGCCGCCGCCGCCGCCTGTGTAGTTGCATCCGCGGCCGCCTCCCGCCAGCTCGCTCCGGGGAGAGAGTGCGCGCGCGAGCCCGGGCGTCCCCGCCCCAGCCTTTCCCGGAGCCATGAATCCCAATTGCGCTCGGTGCGGCAAGATCGTGTACCCCACGGAGAAGGTGAACTGCCTGGATAAGGTGAGCCCGGGACCGGGAGACGCGTGTTTGCCGTTCCCGACCAGTGCTCCGGCCCGGGGGAAGCGAGAGGGGCCGGGTCCACGCCGCCTCGGCCCCGCGATCCCGGGAGGAGGAGGGAGGGCGGTGTCATGGGGTGTCGGGGCAGACCCCAGTCTGGAAACCCGGAGATCCGAGGCGAGGCAAGGAGTCCGCGCGTGCCGGGCAGCCAGAATTGAAGAGTGGGCTCTGTGCCCCGGGGTTGGGAGAAGGAAGAGGGGCAGGGAAGCCAGGCCACGGGGTGGGGGCTGGGGGAAGGTTAGGGGTGCCGTCCCGCCCCCTAGGCCCGGGAGAGTGAGAGAGACGGCCGCTCCCTCTCCCGGCCGCCCGGAACGCCAAGTAGGCGGAAGCTCGGGGCTCTGGGGGAGGGGGCGGCGGGGCGGGGGGCGGGGCAGAGGCTGGGGGGGCCCCGCGCAACTGTCCGCTGTGGCCGCGAATGGCTGGGCTTCCTGGCCTGGAGACTGGGTTTGGGGGCTCCGGCGGGCGAGTGTTGCATCTGGTGAACTGGGCTGCGGATAAGGACGTGAGCCCCACTGCGAGACCCCCTGTTTTGGACGATCTGTAGTCCCCTTGGCGGCTCGGCGGCTCCTAGACCGCGGGTTAATGGTAGCTTCCCAGCCCCCACCTCAAATTAGAGGCCAACTCGCGGCGCTGGGCTGCTCCGCGCGAGCGGGGCGGGGTCGGGCGCTGGAGTAGGGTGGGTGGCGGGTGCTCCGCGGAGATCCCCTGAAATTGTGCTCAGAGCTTGAGACCGGCTTGTAGAACAAAGAGCTAACTTTTCAAAGCAGGTTTCCCCAATGGAGGGTGCGGTTGGCTGAATTCAGGGGAAGGCAAGAAAAGGGGGAGGTGTTTGGGGGGAGGGGAGGGTGGCCTTCTGGAAATTCACTGTCCCCTGGGGCCCTGACGATTGCGCCCCCCCCCCTACCCAGGCTGGACTTGTTCATCTGGTTGCCATTAGGCTTTTGGAGGGGGTGGGGGTGGAGAGGAGGGCTGGGTGTTTCCAGCAACTTGGGGAAGGATCTGGTCCTCTTTTTAGCTTCCTTAGATCCCGAGGCAAAATGTGTCTCCTCTGCACCCCTCTTCAGTCTGGAGGAGGGGGCCTTTGTGATTTTGTCCCCTTCCTCACCCGGGCCACTTCCCAAAGCTGGCTCCAAGTCCACATACTCCCTCTTTCTTTTCTGAAATGGCAGGAATGGGGCGCATGGGATGGAAAAGGGGTGCAGAGCCCTAGGGCCAAGTTCATTGCTCACCTGACGCCATGTTGGGTTGGGAAAGGACAGTTCATTGGATACTTAACCCTCCCCTTCCCCTTGGGGTTGGAGCTTCCTCAGTGACCTTTGGCCTCTGCCTCAGGGTGAAAGGGTGTGGGGTTCCAAGGTTCTGAAATACTTTTGAACCTGTTCTTGCAGGAAGGGGCATGCGGGGCTGTTGCAGTTTCACTGTCTCTCTTGGGCTGGGCCAGGCAGGAGGAGAGGAGGGCCATGTTGTGGGCCCTGACCTTCCCGGTGACTGTGCCAACCTCGGGAGGGTAGGACTTGAGCTTGGAAGCACTAACTGAGGAACTATTTGTCCTTGCACATTGTCCTTGCACACGGGTGTTTTTGCCCTTCCCTGGTGGTGGGGATTTTGGCCTCTGTAACTTGAGTTCCCTGTGCTTGGCAAGAGGCTGTGGGCACTTTTGCCCATATAAGGCAGAAGCAATATAGATGAGGAGGTTGCTAGCCCATCCTGATTCCAGGTGTTTTCCCACCAGCTTTATGAATGGCTCTAGGCCTCAGTGTTCCATATCTGTCAGATGGGTATGATGTCATTTCCTTGGAGGAGGGGCAGTGCACTAAAGCACCAGGATGTGGTAGAGGCTGTGCATTCCCTGTCTTTCTGGGATACTCTATCTAGCCCCACACCTGGCTCCTCCTGTAAAGAACATTGGTGCTGTGTGTCAGAGGGGAGGAGGGCAGGAATCCTGCAAGGTACCCTTTCCCAGTAGCTGTTTTCTCGTCCCAGCTGAAGAGGACAGTCAGGTGGGGGTTGCCTTGGGAAGTGGGGATTTAAATATGTTTTTATTGATTTTTAGAGAGAGAGGACTAGAGAGATAGAAAAACATCGATGAGAGAGAAACATCCATCGGCTGCCTCCTGCATATCCCTTCTGGGGATCGAACCTGCAGCCTGGGCATGTGCCCTGTCCTCGAATCGAACACCGAGATCTCCAGGTTCCTGGGTCGACACTCAACCAACCACTGAGCCATCCCTGCCAGGCGTCCTCCCTCTCTTGTAGAGCTTTCCCTAGAGGAGGTGGTCCTGGGGGAATCCTCACCCCTGCACCCAGCTGGAGGCCTGGAATATCCAGGGATCAGACCTCTTCCTCCCACCTCTCTCCAGGCAGTAAGGATTGGCACTTCCTACTGGGAAACTGGTGCCCCAGGGGCTGAGACTTGCAGAACATTCAGTCCCATAAGCAAGGTTGCTAACCAACTTCCCCAGGCTTTCGGTTTACAATAGGAGAGAGTCAAATTAGACCCACCCAGTTCACTATAATTTCCCTACAGCACTCAGCCCACAACCGGACCCAAAGCACAAGGTATATCCTAGGTGTTAACCTTTTCTCCTCCCTGAGCCTTATCTCCCAAAGGCTTAGGTGAGTGAAGGCCATGTTACCCCTGATGGCCACCCTGCCCCCACTTTGCAGTACCCGGTGTGTTCTGCACGCTGGATAAATATGTATGGCTGATGACGGTGTTTGAGCAAGGAGATCGAGGTTTCCTTCCCCAGAGGACTTCTGGGATTAAAGCTGGGGGGGAAACAGGGTGACCTCATTGGCTCATTCACTGGACAAATATTTATCGAGTACCTACTTTGTGCCAGGCACTCTGAAGGCCCTTGCAAGGCCTTTGGGGAGGGAGAGAGGGGCTGTGCCTCAGAATGTCCTCTGGATTTGGAAAGGTGGATTTGTATCCCAGACCCTGTTAGGAGGCATTTGTAGGTGGGAACCTGTGTTGTCAAGAATCGTGCCCTGCCCCTGTCCCTGGGCTTGCTTTCCTGGGCTCCTGAAAGCAGGTGGAGACAGCCTTTCTGGAAGGGTAGAGGACTGGTGGGAGCCAGCTTCCCTGGAATCCCTCAGTAGGAGGGCTCTCTGCCTCTGGTTGTCTAAATTGCCCCCTACCCTGCCCTCTCGCTTCCATAGGGGGCAGCAAGATAGGAGACTGGGCTGGACACTAAAAAGACAAGTCCTTGTAGCTGTGGTGCCCCATGTTACCAGCTAAAGCTGAGTGCCCCACGATCACCTTGTGGCCACCCAGTCATAGTAGCTACTACTTACTGCGAGGGGCCAGGCTCCGTCTTCACAGCAGCTTCACACCACAGATGTGGTTGCTCCTGTAAATGATGAGCCCCGTACATGGAGGCTCAGACTGTGTGTGCGGCTCATTTCCCTCTCAGCCAGAGGTGGAATTCAAATCTGAAGTTCTTTGTGCCTGTTATGTTGGCAAAAAGGTACTTTATTGCCCAGCCAGCTTGGCTTAGTGGTTGAGTGTTGACCTATGAACCGGGAAGTCATGGTTTGATTGCCAGGCAGGGCACATGCCTGGGTTGTGGGCTCGATACCCAGAGTGGGGCATGCAGGAGGCAGCCGATCAATGATTCTCTCTCATCATTGATGTTTCTATCTCTCTCCTCTCCTTTCCTCTCTGAAGTAAAAAATATATATATTTAATTAAAAAGAATATATATATATATATATATATATATATATAGTTTTAAGTACCTTTATTTACACTATCTTGTTAGTGTCCCTGACCCTGGCCTGAGGAATGCCCTCGGCCTGGGCCTTTCCAGAAGCTGGGATACTAACAATAATCATCTCTCCTGGAGATGCAGCCAAAGTCTTTGACTTTAAACCAGCGCCCAGGTGACCAACTGAACTAGGTTGGTGACCCAGCCAGGGTGGAGCTGGTGTTACCCCTAGAGAAGGGAAAAACCGTAACCTGGGGGACAGGAAAGGGGAGGAAGGTCTCATCCTCCCACCGAGTCGGGTCGCCTGGGTGCAGCGGGCAGGATGCCAGGCTGCAGGCACAGTGACCCGAAGCTGGCCGCGTTTCCCTCACCCAGGGCTGCGAGCAGCACTGCCCCACCTCCACGGTGATCACAGAGATAGGAGCTGGTCCAGGCCACGCCCAAGTGCGGGAGATCTTCCTTCTGCCCCACCGGCCTCTGTTTGTCTTTCTGTGGAGTGGGTTTTCTGTGGACTGGGCTTCAGCTTTGGAGCTGCAGGCAAGGAAGACTTGAGGGCAGGGCTGGAGCCTTGGGGGAAGGGCTGCCAAGCTTCGAACAGAGGGCTCATTTTTTGCAGAAGGCAAACAGTGGCCTTCAGGGCAGTGGGAAGGATTAGAGTTGCCTGCCCGGAGGTGTACTTTGCTCCAGATCGTGAATCCCGAGTCTCAGCAATGCTTCCCTGACATCTTCTTCCTGGGGCCTTTAAGAAAGGGGGACAGGAGAGAGAGGCAGACAGAGAGGGTCATTGTGGGGTTTTATTGATTTATTTCCCTGACTGAGGGCTCACCGACCTGATTGAGACAGGAAGGGGGTTTCCTGGGGCTGCCCGGTCCAGGCTTGGCCCCTGGGCTGTTGAGTGACTCGCCATATTCTGTCCTCCTGCCCTCCACTTTCCCACCATAAGGAGGACACAGGGGCAGGCGCTGCTGGTTGTCCTGAACCTGGAGCCCTTCTCCGGTGAGGGAAGTGACCTGACGCAGCAGCCAGCTCCCAGTGCAGCCAGCTCGGAGCGTGAGTCATCTCATCACTCCTCCCCGCACCTCTGTGGGACCCTGGTTTTAGTTCCACTTTACAGCTGCAGAGTTTACTCCTGACCCTGAAGGCACTCGGACCACCTGTGCTTTTATTATTCTGCTCTCGAGCCCCGTAAGGGAACAGAGAGCATCACCCCCAGACCCTAGTATATCTAGCTGAAAGCAAGGGGCGTCTGGGGGTGAGGTGGGGAAGAGCTACGGATGGAAATGGGTACCATCCCTTCCTATCGGGGCTCCCCTTCAAATGGCAGCCGGGAGGGGTCTTGTGGAACCCCTGGATTGGGTATTGGCCCTGAACCCCCAGCCAGTCAGTATACACTGCCCCTTTCCAAGGGGCTTGACACCAGGGTGAGATCCTAGCCATCTGCTAGGGGAGGGGTATCTATCTCCTTCCCTTTGTCTCCCCCAAATCAATCAGGAGGCAGCTTTGGAGGCCCCCCAGTCGTAGGACAGTGTGTATTCCTACAGATGTGTGTGTGTGTGTGTGTGTGTGTGTGTGTGTGTGTGAGAAAGTGGGTCATGGTCTGGATTCCAGAGAATATTTTTCCTGGCAGGCCCCTGTGGGGGTGGGGGGAGGCAGGGGCCTGGGCAGCTGAGCAGGCAGAGGCCAGCAGGCTGGGTGGTGACAGGGTTGTGGCGCTCTGCCAGTGCCTCCCAGGTATTGGGGGAGGGAGAGGGGCTGCCACTGTGGGCACTGACCGGGCAGGGACTACCCTCTTTTATTTTATTTATTTATTTATTTATTTATATTTTTATTGATTTCAGATAGGAAGGGAGAGAGAGATAGAAACATCAATGATGAGAGGGGATCATCAATTGGTGGCCTCCTGCATGCCCCCTACTGGGGATCGAGCCCGCAACCCATGCATGTACCCTTGACGGGAATGGAACCTGGGACCCTTCAGTCCACAGGCTGATGCTCTATCCACTGAGCCAAACCAGCTAGAGCAAGGACCACCCTCTTTTAGTTTTTCTGGTGGGTTATGTGTTGGGGTTTTGCACCTGGGGTCTGGGCTGGGCTGTACGATAGGCCTCGGTTGGGGTGGGGGCTAAGCTTAGATCAGCCAACCCTTTGCTTCCAGACTTCCCCTGGCCTTCTTCCCACAACAGTTGTTCTCCTGTCACTTCATTTACTGTTGTGACGCTGGGGATTCCTCGGGTCCCCCTGGCAGGGGAGCACCCTATTAGAAGGTGATTACCTCCCAATTTACCCCTGGGCCTCTGGTATCCCAGCCTCCCAGCTTCTTTTTTTTCCTGTCCCCTCCTCCAAGGTGGCAGGAAAACATTTTGAAAGGCGCTGCCTGGGGAAAATTCCTTGGCAGATGGCTAAGAACCAGCCCTGTGCTGGTCACCTTAAACATCTCCCTGGGCCCTCCCCTGGCTTCTGGCCTTCCCTGCGGGCTGAGGAGTGTCTCCCTTGACTTCTGGGAAATGGGGCAGAACCAGGCCGGCCGGGTCACCCAGGCAGCCTGGATTCCGGGGTCCTGGAAGCTGGACTCCTGGTCAGTGCAGATCCCAGGGCCAGACTTGGATCGCACGTGTGTGGGTTTGGCCCAGCGTCAGCGTTGCTCAGGGTGAGGTCCCTTCTGTTGCATGTTTCCCCTCCCTCCTGTTCCCCTCCATTGGCCATGCTGGATTGGCCCTGGTGGCTCTTTGCTGGGTGTCTTGGCTTTGCTGGGGTCTTACCTGTCACTCACCCTCACCCACATTGTAGCTGTGGCCGGGCACAGTGAAGCCCCACCTGCACCCGACACACAGAAAGTTCCCGTGTGAGTCCCCGAGCCCTCTTGGTTGGGGTTCATGTCTGCTGTGCCCCGCATCTAACATTCGGGTACTTAGAGGTGCCAGGTGCTGCGCTGAGGGCTTTGCAGGTGATTTCTCATTGAATCCCCAACAGCCCCAGGAGGAACAGATCTGGAAACGGCTCAGCGGTGTGGTCCCTGGCCAAGGTCACATAGCCGGTCAGGGTGGCGCTTCGATGTCCACTATGGAGGTTCCCCTTCCAAGGCTTTTAGTCTGAGCCCTTCAGTGCCTCAGAGAGCTGCTGGGTGCTCTCCTGAGTGAGGGCCTGGGAGAAGGGTGAGGGAGGGAGAAAGGGTGCAGGAGTGGTGGTTAGAGCTAGGGCACCCACTTCTACCCCCTGTGGGGGGTCCCACAGGAAGTGGGAGGTGTCAGAGCTGGACCCCTGGTGTGGGAGTTAGGAATGCCTGGGGGCTCCGGGCCAGGCCCTCCTCCTCTGCCCCTCATGTTCAGCAGCGGCCTCTTAGCAACCCTGGTCCAGCTTTGCTCAAGCAATGAGGCTACTCCAGCTTGGGGGCAGCAGGAGTGGTCTGGGAGGTGGAGCTGACCTTTGGGGACAGCTCAGCACTATTACTGGCCTCTTCCCCACTCACCCTACACATCTGCTCTTCTCCCCATCCTGACAGCTCAAATGACTGATTGGGGGGAGGGTACAAGGGGTGAGAGTGTCATTAGCTGCCAGAGCTGTGACCTGCGATGTCCCCAGCTCACCCGGTGGAGCTGGAGGGAGTGCTCCTTCCTCGGGCCTGAGCCCCCTTCCTGAAGTCCTGTGTCTGACGGGTGTCCTCCCTCTGCCTCTGTCCCCAGTACTGGCATAAAGCATGCTTCCATTGCGAGACCTGCAAGATGACACTCAACATGAAGAACTACAAGGGCTACGAGAAGAAGCCCTACTGCAACGCGTAAGTCCTGCCTGGGGCAGGAGGCCGGGCGGGTCCCTGGGTGGATCCCCTGGGCCCCCTTCCTCATTCTTCCTTCTGTTCTAATAACCACAAGGGGACATTGCCGGGCACGTCCACACTCTGCCTGATCAGTGTCAGTCCCCTGTCATCTTCACCACAGCTGGATGAAGTCAGGGCTCTTACTCCCATTTCACAGAGAAGGAAACTGAGGCTTGGGGAGGGGAAGGGACTTTCTCAAGATTACATGTCTAGTGAGAGGCTAGTTCAAATCCAGTAAAGTAAGTATGTTCCTCCCACTGCACCCGCAGGGGAGGGCGGGATCCAGAGGAAAAAGCAAGCAGCCCTGTTTCTGCCTATTTTTGTTCTCTGCTTCTCCTTCCTCCTGTCTCTCCTCAGAATAGCCGTTGAGTGTCTCCATCTCTCTGTCTGCCCCCTGCCAGGGCCTGGGCACTAATTCTTTGGGGGCTCCTGGCTGAGCCCTTCCTGGTGGGGCAGCAGGAAGGGGTGGCCTGGCTCCGGGCAGAGCTCTTCCCCGTCTGGTGAGGGAGGCTGTGGAGACCTCAGTCTTTTCCAATGGTGTTGGGTTGAACTCCCTCCCCTCTGCACGGGGACCTGCAGCCTGGCCTGCTGCGGGGAGGTGGGCAGGGTAGGGTCCCTCATCCCATGCTGATCCAGAGAGTGCAACACCTTCCACCTCCAGGGTGACCTCATGTGCGTAACAAGTGCAAACTCATGCCGGGTCGAGGGCACATGCAGCACCTCACAGCCACCTGCCAGGTAGGGGTTTTCGAAGGTCAGGTCCCTTCAGGTAGGTGGCAAGACCAGTATTCAAAACAGTTCAGCAAGACTCTGACTTGAGTCCAGTTTTTCTTTAAAATTCCCAGTCAGGAGGCTCTTTGCAGCTGAAGGAGGGGAACCTTGGGACTTGTCTAAGTGGGGTTGGGGTCTTAAACCCCTTTGAAAGGCTGCCTCCCCCTTTTGGCACCCCCAGTGCCCTGCTAATCCCACAGCCTCCTCTCCTTGGTGTTTTTTTTCACTCATTAGGTAAGGATTGCCTGCCCGCTGCTACATGCTAACCTGTGCCAGGTGCTGGGAAAACAGATTTCTGATAAAATCTTACACTCAAGAAACAACATGTGCGCTGTCCCTTCTGGGAGGGCTCGGGGCACTGGGAAGGTTGCCTGGGTCCCCTCTCTTCCCTCAGCTGCTCCTTCTCTTCTATTAACTTACCCTGGTCCTCTCCCCGCAACCTCTCCCCACCCCCCCAAGGGAAATGGGACATTCCTCAAATTCTTAAGGACTCACACAAGCCCTGATTCTCTGCCACTTCCTCCCTCTGTTGGGGAGTGGGGTGGGGTTCAGCGAAGCCAGAGGCTGGGGCAGTTTTAACCCCTTGATGGCTGGACCACTTCAGGCTGGATTCTGGGCACCGAGGCTCCCCTGGGGGCAGCCTCTGACCCTCAGCCTCTCCGGGCAGCAGCCTGGCTGAGCCCCCAGCCCCGAGGGTGGCAGGGCCCGGGGCTTCTCTGCGGCTCTTCCCTAAGACTGCAGTAGCCTAGAACTCAGGGAGCACTGGGAGTTGGAGACAGAAATCAGAGGCGTGTCCTTGTTTTCTCTGTACGTATTGCCTCAGCCTCGAGCCACAGTCCCAGCTCACTTTTCTCACTGTCTTCTGGGGAGGCTGCAGGAAGTGGGGTGGGGGGCTCCTTGCGTTGGTGCGGGCTCCAGGGGAGGCGGAAGACAAGCGCTCCTCCTTGCTTGGATGCTGCTTCCAACCTGCCTAGGCAGGTCTGTCTCCTGGCCTCCAGCCAGAGCAGCGGGTTGACCCCTATCCAACCCTATCCGTTCCCCCAGCCTTTACGGGCCTTGGCCTATGCCCCGCCCAGTTGACCTTTGGCCCAGCTGGGATGTTACCCGGGAAGGAGACCTGGGGGCTGTGGTCCAGCCGTGTTTCACTCCAGTGTAGTAGCACCTTGCCCGCGGCATGCACACTCCTCAGCCAGCTTCTGCGGAGCGGTTGTCTGTGCCAGCGATCCAGACGGGGAAATTCCAGGATAAACCCGGTGCAGGCCTGGCCTGCAGGAGCTCCCTGTCGACCTGCCCGAGCCTCGGTTTCCCCAGGGTTCCAGCTTCCTACCCTGGGACGCTGGCCCGGACACCAAAGGAGACTGAGTACCTGCTCTGTGCCAGGCCCCGGCTGGGGGTTCACTCTCCTCCCGTCCTGTGTTCTCCCTGCCTCTGGCCCCCTCCTCCAGGGACATTCAGGTTCCGAGTCCTGGGGTGTCCAGGGTGTAGCTCTGCCCTTTGCTTTGTGGACCAGGCCTGGCTTCCTTCTCGGCAGCACCTCCCGCTCAGAACCCAGAGAGGCAGGTGGTTCCTCCTGGCACTTTGCCAGGGAGTTGGGCCCACCCAGTGAGTGAGTGTGAGGCCTCCGCCTTCTGCCCGCCTCTGGCTCGTCCCTCAGCCAGGATCTTGCAGGGGGATGGTCAAGGGAGAAGAAGCCTGTCTGTCTTTTCCCGGCGGCATCTCAAGACGAATTTAAGTTCGGGAAAGTGACTGTAAGCAGCAAAAAGGCCTCTTCTCTTCCTCCCCTTGCGCCAGACTTGCTGCAGAGTGAGGCATGGGGGAGAACACAGGCCAGAGCTCACAGCTGGGCTGCTGGGCGGTGGCGCACCCCTATGGACACGCACTTACACATGTGCCTGGTATGTGTCCAGACACACGCGCTGCCGGACGTGGGGCTGGGGAGAAAAGCCAGGGAGGTCGACTGGGTAGGGTGTGCTTGTGTTCACACTTCCCAGGCCACAGCCACCCAAGCGTTGCTGTGCTGTGGGCAAGGGAGAGGCGTGCATGCCTGTTTTTGCACCATAGCCAGCAGTAGGAAGACCCATTCATTGAATTCTTTCTTGAAGTTTCTAGGTAGGTGGGGTGAGTCTGCTCCATTTTGGTTAGAGGGATGGTTATACCCTTGGTTATTTGTTTTCTAAGCTACGTTCTATGAAAGTGGGGCAGCTCTGTCCCCACTGCAAACCAGCTGCTTTGTTTTCAGGCAAATAGTCTAGGAGTCTGGAGGGCAGGGGCAGGGGCAGGGGCAGGGGCAGGGTGGGGGGTGGGGAGAAATGTGCTGTTCTCTCCTCCTGGGGGGCATGACTCATGGAGGCTGCAGACGGGGGTGGGGGGGGTGAAGTTGCAGTCTGAGAGGGGAACCAGCTTTTGGGGTGTCAAGTGGGGGAGTAGACATGGGCCGGGGAAGAAGGAGGGGTGCTCCATCGTATCCTTCCCCTCTTCACTGACTGCAGATATCGGGGCCCATCCTTCAGGTTCCTTGAGCTGTGGGGTGAGGGGCTGAGCAGGATGGAGATGTGCCTGGTTCTGGGGAACAAGGGACTGTGGTCCTGCGCCTTCCACCAGGCCTCAGGGAGTGGGATGGGCCTGTGCGGGGACTCGAAGTGTCTCTGGATTCTAGCAGACTCTCCAACCCCAGCTGCTCTTAGGGGGTGGTGGGGCAGTAGCGGGCAAATCCAGGTCTGTGACGTGGGGCTGTCCCCTCTCCCCAGAATTTTCTGCCTCTGACTGAGCAAAATGGGATCAGATGTCTTAGGGAGCCAGGTTGGCGCCAGGAGTGGGACGGGTTTGTGTGGAGTGTGTTTGGGACAGGGAGACATCCTCAAAGGGGCAGCCTCCAGGCAGCCCCTGCCCCTCTCTCACCCCCAGATCCTTGCACTCAGAGACGTCAGGGCCCCCAGGAAGCTCAGGGTTCCTCATACTCCCATTTCATAGGTGAGGAAACAGGCCCCGTGTTCCCAACCCTTGGCCAGCTTGGCAGAACCATTCCTTTTTATGGATTGCCATCAGGGGCAGTAGCTGGCTTTGATGTTATGGTTTGTCTCCAACCCCTGAGGGCCGGTAAGTTCTTCTTCATGTCTAGCCTTGATCTTCTTGGCTGCTCCTTTTCTTCCTCTGGTCAGACAATGCCTCCTTGTTGCTTCCTATCCCCACCACTTCAGCCCTGAGGCCTGGGGGACTGGTGAGAAACTGGGTTAGACGGGAGCCCTCCCTGCGCCCCTGGGCAGTGTTCCCAGCTGGGGATCAGCGGCTCCTTCCAGAGGCAGGATGTCGGGACTGGTGTTTCTCCCCCCCCCTCCTTTTGGTAAAACCAAAGGCTCCTTGTTGCTTTTGTTGATGTATTTTTGTTCCTCTTTGAACAAAAAGCTGTGGTTTTTGAATGAGTCTGAGGCTGGAGGAGGCGAGGGTGCGTGCAGAATGGGGCGCGGGTTTGCTCTGCCTCTGGAACAGCTCATGGCAGGACTGGGGGTGGGGTTCTACCCTGCAAGCGGTCCCTGTCCCAGGAAGCCCCATAGCTGAGCCCAGCAGCTTCTCAGCATCCTCCCCTGGCCTTACGGGTGGCTCAGAAGCCCTCAGGCATAACCCCGCTCCGGGGGCAGGCCCCTTGTCCTGCATCCCTGCAGGTCATTGTTTGGACTCTGACACCCTCTTTAGAAAAGTTCTAAGGAGCAGGTGGCTTCTGACTGGTGGTGACTGAGACCCCAGAGGGTCTCATCGTGGCCACGCTTGGAAGCTGGTTGGGTTTGAAAGATGAATTCCTTTGTTCTCCACCCACCCTGCCAAGCACACCTCTCCCCAGAGGCCTGAGAGCTGGGGCTGGGCTGGGGTCCCCTGAGAGAGAGAGAGAGAGAGAGAGAGAGAGAGAGAGAGATGTCAGCTTGCCCTCAGCTGGCGGGGTAGCGACGGTGGCGGGGAGAATGCACTGGGCAGTGCTCCTGGACACGGAGCCTCCATTTCTTTCTCTGTAAAATGGGCACATTGATCACACTGACTTTTCTAGTCCGTGGCCTTGTGGCAGATTTCAAGAGGGAATGTGCACGGGACACAGTCCCTGTTCTTGCCCCCATGGATGCAAGATCCCGTCCCCTGTCCTCCAGACTCCCTGTCCTGTGCTGTGCTCTCTCTCAGCCTCTCTGCCTCCGAGCAGCTGATCCTGCTACCGAGGGTGGGGAGGGACTCTGCGGAGGGCCCACCGCTTGGAATGACCAGCGTGGAGGCTGGCCACGGAGGGACAAAGAGCAGCTGTGCTCTGGGCCCAGCTCCGGGCCAGGGTGAGGACGCCTGGTTCTCCCCCTGCTGCCCCTTGTTCCCTCACCAGGGCCCCATCTGTTGGTGGGGCTGGGGTGCCAGTGGGGTCACTCGCTGGGGGCGGGTGGCCCCTCTTTCGGCCTCAGTGCCCACAATGGCAGACACACACATCCATTCATCTCTGGGTGAGGGTAGTGGGTGGGCAGAGCTTCAACCTGAGGACGGAGAGGGAGGGAAAAGGTAAAATTCCCAGCAATTGTTTCTGGAAGGAGGTCAAAGGAGCCCTTTCCAGGGCAGTCCGTGCTGGCGGGGGAGGGGCACAGCTCTGCTGTTGCTGTGTCCACCCCTCGAAAGACAAATTTCTGGCACCTGTCCCCCTCGCTTAAATGTCTGCAAGGATCCTGCAGACACAGTCTCCTGGCGTTGTCCTCAGGGGTCCTCCGCAGTTGAGGACACCCTTGCTGCCTGTGTCCTCCCCACCCCCACAGACCCTCTCTCTCTGTCTGCGCTCCCCGCTCTCCTGCCTGGAGCTGAGGATGAGGTTGCCATGGGAACCTGAAGCGCAGTGAGCAGGGGAAGGGAAAGGCAGGGTTGTCAAGCCAGGGCTGGGGGCTGTGGGGAGGGACAGGGTTGACCCAGCAGGGGGAGGACAGCCCGAATTGCATGTCTGCCTGCCTTCCTCTGGCCTGGGCTTGGGTTTTAGGAGGCGGGGGTAAGAGATGGGAGGCTCTGCACTCCTCTTAAATCTGGTTCATCTGATGCAGGATTAAAATCCCTTCCCTCTCCTGCCACATGAACCGAGTCCACATCTAGGCTGGTTACCCCTTCCCTTCCGACGGGGTTAGCGTTCGGGCTTTGGAAGGACTGATATCTGGGGGTCATATGACTCCAAAGAGGGAATGAAATACCTGCCAACCCCACCCACAGGTTCTTGCTGCCTGGGGGGCGGGAGGGGGGCTCCTGAGACCCTTGTGGGGGCGTGTGTGAGTGTGGCCTGTAATGTGCCCTGTCCTGGGTGGACCTGCTGGCCTCCGTGTCTAGGAGACGCGTGTCTCCGCGTCAGGCTCATCCACATGTTTATGGCGTCTGAGGAACCCGGTGCGTGGAGGTGCCTCGGAACGGCGGGTGGGGTGTGTGTCAGGTACGCGTGT
>NW_005871377.1:111014-166573 GCF_000147115.1 Myotis lucifugus
CCCGAGTTCTAGTCCCGGCCCAGCTCCAATGCTTGGTGTGACGTTTGTTTATTCAACAAATATTTGTTGGATACCAGGTACTATTCTAGGAGCCTGGGTACGTCAATGACCAAAAGAGATTAAAAAACACCCCCTCACCTCATAGAGAAGCAGTGGAGAGAGAAGACAATAAACCGATGGGATAAATAAGTCAATTATAGTGTCACCTAAGTGCTGAGTGCTTGGTGCCAGTGCACTGTGTGTGTGTGTGGGAAATGGGGGTTGGGCCAGATGGCCTGAGAGGCCCCTGCAGATTAGCTGCAAGGGCTTCCCTGGCTCCTGCTCCCTCCACGCCAGCCCTCTTTCTGGGGGACAGGACTCTGGTCTGTCAGGTGCCTGGAGACCGAAGGGTTTGGTTCAGGGTGCTGGGCCCGGGGGAGATTGTCTGGGTGCCAGGAGACCAGCCTTGTGCCTTGTGCTTGGCCACATTTTTTAACCTTTCTCAGTTCAGTCATCTGTCAGAGGGGGACAGTAGGGTGCGTGTGAGAATTTGATGAACTAAGGCATGCATGCCTTTAGCACAGGGCAGACATGGGCCATGGTGGCAGTGTTATCTGTCGCCCGACGGGGGGTGGCCTCTTTTCTGGCATCAGGCTGATTTCTCACCTGTACTCCCTTAGGTTGGACCTTGTTGGCCCTTTGAAATACCACTCTGGATGTGTGCACTTTCACTACCTCTTCCTCCTCCTTTTTTCTCCTCCTCCAGGAAGCCCCCCTGGATATGCATGTCCCTTTCCCCTTCATTTCTGGCTCCGTATCCCTCCTGACCTTCCTCTCCTTGGTTGGCCTTCATTTTTGGTTTTAGCTGAAAGCTTTGTCCTGACCCCATCCTCATCTCCGCCCCCTTCTGGCCCAGTGCCCTTGACTTCCCTGGTTGGTAGACTCCTAAAGCATGGATTATCCCCAAACAAGGGTGATCTGCCACCCTCAGGGTGTCCCTATGGCCTCCCTTTGGCTCAGGTTAGTTCTCCATGGCCCAACAGCCACTCAAGCCATTTGTGTCTCCCAGTTCAGCTCAGGCTGAGTCTGAGCGACCCTTGCCTCCCTCTTTGTGGCTGGTGGACACTGGTCCTGCTCCGGGGGCAGGGGCAGGACCTGCCCGCGGGTCAGAGGTAGCTGCCAGGAGAGAGTCAGGGGTCTGTGAGAAGCCCAGAGGTTCCTGCCCTTTCCCCAGAGTGACCTCCACTTGTTCTTTTCTGTCCTGCAGACACTACCCCAAGCAGTCCTTCACTATGGTGGCTGACACCCCTGAAAATCTCCGCCTCAAGCAACAGAGCGAGCTCCAGAGTCAGGTGAGGGGCGGGCTGGTGCGGGGGCCTGGCGGGGAGGGAGGGCTGTCGTAACCCCTGCATTTGGCAAGGGCTCCTTCCCGCTGGGGTTACTCAGCAAGGCCAAGCTGCTGACATCCTGGCACTTGCCGGGTCTCCCTGCCCCCAACCCTGTACCCAGTTACTTCATATTTCCTGACTTGATCAAAGGAGGGGAGAGCATGCCCCCCTTCTTCCCTACAGTGGGTTGGAGGGGTGTCGGTGTCTGACTCTTTCTGCTCTGGGAAATTTCACGTGGGGCCCCCAAAGCTCCTCCCCACTCACCCCCACCTCAAAGGAGGGAACTCACCTCTCCAGGCTCATGCCGGTCTGAGGTTACCAGCCCAGCCTCTGTAGCCATGTCCCGAGGATCCGCTCTCATCGTTCATGTTTCTGTCTCTCTCCCTCCCCCTTCCTCTCCGGAATCAATAACAATATATTAAAAAGAAAAAAAAGAGAGAGGCAGTCAGAGCCCTGAGGAACCTGGAGGAAGAGGTGTGGGTGGGGAGTTGGGAACAGTGCCGGTCCAGGGGTGAGGGTGTGTGTGCACACCCTCAGGTGGAGGCAGGGGAGACACACACGGCCAGACTCTCAGGAGGAGAAATTCAAACCGCACTAATTCCCCAGCCTTTGCTGGTCTCACAAAAAGCTTGGCTTCAGGTCTTTTTTTGTCCCTGGAATCCAGTCCCTGAGGGGAACCCCCTGCTCCCCAGAGGCCCTCCTGAGTCATCCGGGTTCCAGGCCTCCTGGCTCTCGGGCAGGCTGGGGCAGTCATGAGAACGGCCATCACTCTGCGGTGGGTCCAGGCCTTGACCTCCTCTAACCCTCACAACCAGCTGATGGAGGGACTCTTGCTGTCCCCATTGTACAGATGGGAACACTGAGGTTTGGAGAGGCCATGCTATTTGCTCAGATGCAGATTTCAAGCCCTTTGCTCAGAGCAGTTCCGCAGCCTGCTGTGGCCCCCAGCCCCATGCTCTCAACCTGCAGGATGCACCAGAAGGGACTGGGGCCTTGTTAGAATGCACCCAAGGGGCTGGATAGGGCCCAGGAATCTGTGTTTTGACCGCCCTGGTGATTCAGGTGAAAGCTTTTAGTCTCACAGACATAATTTGAGAGGCTTAGAGCTGGGCTGGGGATCAGGTGGAGCTGAGGGACCTGAGCTCACCCTCTATCGGCTGTGATGGGCGGGAGGCGGCTGTGATGGGCGGGAGGCGGGCGGGAGCCCTGGGCGTTAGGGCTTGGCATTGGGGGCATAGCTCTAACCTCCTGTAGCTGGGCTCCTGAGGGGCTGGGGCTGGTGTAGCAGAGGGTGGAGGCAGGACCTGCCCTCTTTGCAGGCCCCTCCCCTGCCCCCAGCTGTGTGGTGGGAGCTGGCTGCTTGCCTCCCCTGGTAAAATGGGGACAGCAAACCCCAGTTGCCTACAGGTGGGGGCTGGGCCTGCTGCTCTGAGGCTTGGAAGGGCTGAGCTGGCCTGGCTGGGGGTGGTGACAGGTCTGTTCCTGTGGCCGCTGTGGGGGCAGGGCCTGCTCTAGCCGCCTGTGGCTGGCGGGAAGGGAAGTGGGAGCCTCCTCTGCCTACCCTGCCCCACCCCCCAGGGCATCAGCTGGGCTCTCTCCAGGGCCCCTTCCTGGGCTGGCATCCGTGCGCCTCAGCCCTTCTCAGTCTCCGGGAAGCTGCCTGTGCTATTTCAACTTTGTTTTCCCGTCTCCAGACGGGTTCCCCAAATGGTTCTTCGGGTGTCTGGGGCACCTGGAGCCTTCCCGCGGGGTGGTCCAGACCCGGCTGGGCTGAGGCAGGGAACTGGCAGCTCTCCCAACCCCCACCCCAGGCTGAAGGGAGGCAACAGCTTTGGGGTGGGGCTGAGCCGGGGATGTCTGTGTAGCCCCTGAGCCCAGGCAGAAGTGCAGAGAGAATGTCTCTCATTTTCCCTCTCATTGTCATACCTCCAGGACTTGCCCAGGGGGACAGGAGAGCCCCAGGCCTGCCCTGGAGCAGGGTCCCTACTCCCTTCTGTTGGATCTAGTGACCTCAGATGGCATATCTGTGTCCTGAGCCGATGGCCAGAGGTGACCTCCTGGATTAGCTACTGTGACCCTGGGCGAGTTATTTCAAGTCTCCGAGCCTGAGTGTCTTTACCTGTAAAATGGGGATTACCTATAGGTAGTCTCTCTCCAAAGGTTGCTGTGAGGACGTTAGTATACAGCAGGCATTGGGAACAGTTCTGGTATACAGTCAGCACTCAATAGCAGTTTGCATTCCTGTTGTCCTGGGAAGGAGAGGGAAGGGAACTGGGCATGATGCATCCGAGGCACAGACAGGGACCTGCTGCCGTCGTCCAGCACCGACCTTTCTCATCGGGCTCCTCCCCGTCTGTGTGTGTCGGATTTCAAACCTGACTTCTTTTTTTGTTAGAGGGTAGTGGGCTACACAGTACGTGGGCCCAGCAGGTAGTGGGCACAAAATAAGTGGTAGAATTGTTGATATTGTATTTTTTTCAATGAATTAAAAAAAATATATTTTATTGATTTTTTACAGAGAGGAAGGGAGAGGGATAGAGAGTTAGAAACATCGATCAGCTGCCTCCTGCACACTCCCTACTGGGGATGTGCCCACAACCAAGGTACATGCCTTTGACCGGAATCGAACCTGGGACCCTTGAGTCCGCAGGCCAACGCTCTATCCCCTGAGCCAAACTGGTCAGGGCTTCAGTGAATTTTTTTTTAAAATATATATTTCTTTATTGATTTCAGAGAGAAAGGGAGAAGGAGAGAGAGATAGAAACATCAATGATGAGAGAGAACCATTGATCGGCTGCCTCCTGCACACCCCACACTGGGGATCGAGCCCGCAACCCAGGTACGTGCCCTTGGCGGGAATCGAACCTGAGACCCTTCAGTCCGCAGGCTGATGCTTTATCCACTGAGCCAAGCCGGCTAGGGCTTCAGTGAATTTTTTAAAGTCCCAATCTTTCCTCTTACGTTGGGTCAGTAAAGGCAGTTTTTTCCAAACTGTGCTGCATGTTTGGAAAGTTTGTGTCTCCATTCAATTCATTCATCATTTACTCGACAGATCTTTCTTGGTACCTGCTGTTTGCGGGGATAGTGATGAACAGGTTAGACCCTGGGAGAAGACTGAACACATCCTCATATAGAAAGCAGAGTTGCATGGGGGTGGTTGTCTGGGCTTGAGGAGCCTCTGGCATCAGTCCGGGCCCTGCCCTGGGGGTTTGTTTCCAGGATGAGAGGCCCAGGCGCCTCCCAGGCAGAGTCGTCCAGTCACAGCACGTAGTCTCCTGACCAACAGCTGGGCTGAGTGAGCTCGGGCAGGTCCTTTCCTCCCCAGAGACCCTCGTTGCATCCTGGTGAGCCGACCCAGATGCGGGGAACGCTCCTGAGTGGGTGACAAGGAGCCCTGAGGAGGGACTCCAGGCAGGGCCCCCCACACTCCTGGCTCCTCGCTCTTTACCTGTCACCCACTCCAACACCTAACAGCCTTTCAGAGAACCTTCCCCACCTCCATTCTCCGTAGTTAAGGCCACAGGTACTTAAAAATGGTCACAAATTCCAGGGCGTGGAGGGCTTTTAGGAATCAGCTAACTCGTCTCTTGAGAGGGGGGCTGACTTGTCCCAGGGACATGCAGTAAAGTGGTGCTGAGCCCAGGCCTCTGCCTTTTCTCAGCGCGGACTCCATCCCAGCCCTGCCCTCTCGGGACCCCCTGGGCCAGGAGTGAATGAATTACCCTCCCCAGCAGGGGAACTCGCTGGGAACCCGCTGATGTCACCACAGTGTCGCCATGGCAATTATTCCCCTGGATTAGGGGCCTGGCCCTTGCCAGGCCAGGAAGTGGAGGAAGGAGTGGGGAACTGGCATTTGTTCGGCACTTCGGCGTTGACAAAGCACTTTCACAACTGCCCTTATCAGAGTGTGGTGAGCCCGGCCGCGTGCTCCACAATGTGTTGGCTGCTGTAGAGCAACTGTCTACCATCTGCACCATTGATCGGGGCGGGTGGTATGATTGTCCCCTTTCACAGATTTGTAAACCGAGGCCCAAAAGGTCACGTCATTTGCCCAAGGTCACTTGGCAGATGGAGGCTGAGCCTGGGCTGGTACCAGCTCCCTCTGGCACTTTGCCTTGGGGATAGGAAGCCCCCTCCCCATGATCCCATATGACAACCCTTTTACAGGTGAGGAAACCGAAGGCAGAGGCCTTGCATTTGGGGCTTCTGTATCCAGAGCTTCATTTTTCTGGCTCTAAGTGCCTTACCTGCCCTGCTGCCCGCTTCTCAGAGGGTTTCCGCTCCCCACCCCAACTAAGAGGCACCACGCTGGCCCAGGTCTTCCCAGATGGGCTGAGGCCGGGCAGTTCTGGGCCCCTGGATGGGTTGGTAGCTTTATCATTGTTGAGTTTTCTGTCCAGGCCTTTGTTTTCAGTCTGGAGCAAAACAAAGGAATTTCTGGAACCTTTTAGGAAGAAGCCGAGGACGGATGAGCTGGGGCGCTAGGGGACAAACAAGGACGCCTGACCTGGGGGGTGGGCAGGGTGCAGAGGAACTGACAGGTGTGGCCGTGGCTGCAAACATGTGTGGCCGGTTGGGTCATAGTGCAGCTCGGCACTGTGGCCAGATGATTCCATGCCGGGAGCTGCCTGGGCTCGTCATCCTGGAAACGGCCAGGGTCCTGGGCCTCATGTCCTGGGCTGACCTTCCAGGACAGGGCAGCCCCCGTGGAGGATATCCAGGCAGCTGGTGGGGTTTGGGACAGCTGGCTGCCGAGGTGCACAGGGAAGTCCCTGGAAGCCCTCATGGGCATTTTCAGCCTCCATTCTGCTCTTTAAACCCCCAGGGGAGGACAAGAGAATCATTATTTCAATCCCTTGAGTGTTTGGGAAGTCCTTTCTGCTGTCTGACTTGAGTCCCTCTCTTGGAGGATCCATGGGATTCCCAAGAGAGAAGGGCAGTGGTGGGGTGGCGTGGCGCCCTGTTGTGAAGTGCTGTCTGTCCCCCAACAACTTCATCCTTTCCTGTGGCGCTGACCTCAGAAGCCGGCTCCAGGAAGCCGCCAGAGCCCGTCAAAGGCTCATTGATCGAGTCTTCCGAGTGGCTGTCTCCCTGCCCTCCTCTCTGGGCACCAACTTTGTCCCTTGGCACAGCCCTCACTGAACTGGTCACTCAGAAACTCCCCTGGGCTCGTGACCTCGACGGGCAGGGCCACATCCTGGCGAGGGTGAGGGCTGGGGCAGGCTGCGGAGCTGTGGGAAGAGCCTTCTTCCGATAGCTGTGTGGGAGGATGGGTGGGCGGGGAAGGGTCAGGAGTCAGGCAGATGAGGCTTTGCATTTTGGTGGCTCTGGACTTTTGCTGCTAAGCTGTGTGACCTTGGGCATGGACTCTGTGCCTCTGTGGCTCGGTTTCCTTACTTAAAACGGAGTTAATAGCCCTGGCCAGTGTTTCTCAGTGGTTAGAGCATGCACTGAAGGGTCGTGGTTCGAATCCTGGTCAAGGGCATGTACCTGGGTTGCAGGTTCGATCCCCAGCCCCGGTTGGGGCGTGTGCGGTAGGCAACCAATCGATGTGTGTCTCTCACATCAATGTTTCTCTCTCTCTGTCTCCTTCCCTCCCTCCCATTCCTTCTCTCCCTTTGCTCTCTAAAAGTCAATGGAAAAAATATCCTGGGGTGAGGATTAACAACAACAACAAAAATGGAGCTAATAATAGTATATGGTAAGATTTAAACGAGGCAGTTCGTGTAAAAAGCACTTGGCACTCAGAATGCACTGAATATGTGTTGATGGATTATCATCCTTATTTTAATATTTTTTTAGTTAAGACTTCTGCTTTGAGTTGGGGGGTGATGGATGTCACTACAGGGGGAGTTCTGGTCAGGATCTCCCTCCTAGCGGGTTGCTACCTCAGGTGGCCACAGGCTGGGGCCCTTTCTGTCCCCCTGGCGTGACTCTGGCCCCTCTCCCGTCTGGTCCTCCAGGTGCGCTACAAGGAGGAGTTCGAGAAGAACAAGGGCAAGGGCTTCAGCGTGGTGGCGGACACGCCCGAACTCCAGAGGATCAAGAAGACCCAGGACCAGATCAGTAACGTAAGCTGCCCTGCCCCTGTGGGGCCACACCGCCCGCCCCCCTTCCTCGCCGTCTCCCCCCCACCAGGCTGGCAGACACGCGTGGGGCCCGCGGGCAGGCCTGCTGATGGCTGCTTGAGCAGAGGGAAAGGAAGGGGAGGGTTTGGGGTACAGATACCTTTTCTTTGTACCTCAGACTCTCCCTCTGCCCACAGAGCAGAAGTGGACTGTACGTTGGGGAGGGTGCAGGGAGGCCTATGTTTAGCTCAGTCATGCCCCTCTCTGTGAAGTTCTGTGGGTTTTTTCCTGGCTGGTGGGTGTTAGGGTCCAGAGTGGCTGTTTTGTCTGAGCACAAAGGTCAAAACTTCAGAACTGGGTGGCAGGGATGGGAGGGGCCAGCCTCCCCGTCTGCCTTTGGGTGCTGACACTGCAGTCATTTCCGCCCTCCCTCAGCTTCCTCCCCCACCGTGGCTCACTCTTCCTTCCTGTGTAAAAACCCCAGCCAGCACGGCCTGCTGGCCCTGCACCCCTGGGCGCAGGATGGTCAGCAGTATGTGCTGTGGCCAGGCTGGGTGTGGAGAGTGGGCGGTGGGTGGCCGGGCCCCCTGAGACCTGTGGCCAGGGAACAGGCCTCAGTTTCCTGCTTGGCTGAGCCATAGACCTGCAGCCCGTGCGGCTTTGGGCTTGTGGGGAGGCTGTCTGGGGGGCTGTGGGCATGTGGGGGTGGGGCGCTGCTGTGAGCCTCAGCACGGAATCTGGGCTGCAGCCCTGTGCGTGGGGTGTTGGGCACGGAGCTGCAGGAAGTGCCCCGTCCGCTGGGCCAGGAGATCCTACAAATGAACTGGGCAAGCGGCCGTCTTCATGTCTGGAACGGGAAGGGGTCGGCGCGTTGCCCCGTGTCACTCTGGGCTGAGGGACTGGAGATCGAGGCTGTGGGGGGCCTGGGTTTCAGGTGGCCCAGCCGGCATCCACCCCTGGGCTCCCCATCCCTCTCCCCGGCCTCGTTGTCAGGATGCCCTTCGAGCTTGGCTGGGCTCCAACAGTGGCTCAGGTGGCTGTCAGGAGCCAGGGCCCACGCCTCGAGGAACAGCCGTGCCCAAGACCATGGCTTTCAAACGTTGACTGCAAACTGCCATCTGGAATACATTCCACACCGTGACCCCTACCCAAACCGGCCTGCTTATTTATTTAGAGGGAAAACAGAATTGAAACTTTCATGGAAGAGTCCTTACTACCGGAGGGCATTCAGATATTGTCTGTTGTATTTCGTAAAGATGCTCGTTGCAGACTTCACTGAATGGGTTTCGCAACGAGGTTGTTGACCTGCAGTTTGAAATTCGAGGCTTGGGGAAAGGAGGGCTTCCCTTGGGCTGGGAAGGCGTGCCTCACAGGGCTGGAATCCCACGCCCTCCCCCCAAAAAGTCTGTCTCAGTTGCTGCTCTTCAAGTCAGGGCCTGGCCAGAGGGAAAGAAGAGGGACAGAGGGTGTAGCTTCGAGCTCACCAGGGGGAAGCTGGAGGGAGGTGTGTGTGTGTGAGGGAGGGGGGCGGGGGAGGAATAAACAACGAGGAATAACGGGGAAGAGCAGGAATGGCTCACAAAGCTGGAACCTTTTTTTTTTTTTTAATGGTAAATTTTATCTTATGTTCTTTTCTTTTTAAATATATTTTTATTGATTTTAGAGAGGAAGTTAGAAGGAGAGAGAAACATCAATGATGAGAGCGAATCATTGATCGGCTGCCTCCTGCATGCCCCACACTGGGGATGGAGACCACAACCCGGGCATGTGCCCAGAATGGGAATCGAACTGTGAACTCCTGGTTCATAGATCAACACGCTCGACTGCTGAGCCATGCTGGCCGGGCAAAGCTGGGATCTTAACTCTTTTTTTTTTTTTTTAATATATCTATTGATTTCAGAGAGAAAGGGAGAGGGAAAGAGTTAGAAACATCAGTGATGAGAGATGGAATCATTGGTTGGCTGCCTCCTGCATGTCTCCTACTGGGAATCAAGCCCACAACCCAAGCATGTGCCCTTGGCAGGAATTGAACCTGGGACCCTTCAGTCTGCAGGCCGATTCTCTATCCACTGAGCCAAACCGGCTAGGGCTGGAATCTTGACTCTTAAGCCTCTTTGGCTTTTCATTGTGAAGACTCCTGCCTTTTATCATTGATACTTGTCCCGTCTATAACCCTAATCTCCGAATACCTTCACTCATTGCTTCTAGCCCAGCGGTTCTCAACCTGTGGGTCGCGACCCCTTTGGTGGTCGAACGACCCTTTCACAGGGGTCGCCAAAGACCATCCTGCATATCAGATATTTACATGACGATTCATAACAGTAGCAACATTACAGTTATGAAGTAGCAACGAAAATAATTTTATGGTTGGGTCACCACATGAGGAACTGTATTTAAAGGACCAGAAGGTTGAGAACCACTGTTCTAGCCTGTGGGTTTGAGCCAGATGTGTGTGTGTGTGTGTGTGTGTGTGTGTGTGTGTGTGTGTGTGTATGGGGGGGCAGGGTGATGACAAGCAAGCCCAGTCATTCCTGCCTCCCTTTCTGGAAGGCTTCCAGAATATTCCACATCCGGACTATGGTACCTGCTCTTCTTCCCTCCCCCACTCACCAGTTATTGGAGGTGTTACTGTTCCAGGAGTCCTGGTAATAGAACTCACTGTGGCCAAGACATTCACACCTAAGCAGATAACTATCTTATCATTAACCACAGGACTGCAATTAGCTGATTGTCCTCTGCTCTGAGGTGGGGAGATGAATTGAACCTGACCTGGTTCTGCTTTTGCAGCTTTAGCTGGGACGTGTGAGTTGTGACCACAAAGATGGAGACTTGGTCTTAGAGCCTGTCAATTGTGGGCCTCCCACGACTGCACTGGAATCGCTGGGGTCGGCTTATTGAAAATGCAGGCTCGCAGCCCTGCTCCCCAGGCTGCCCGAATCAGTGTCTCTAGGGGTGGGACCCAGGGACCAGCATTAAAAAAAATCCTTACTGGAGGATATTTTTTCCATTGATTTTTTGAGAGGGAGAGAGACAGAGAAAAACACACACACATTGATGTGAAAGAGACACATCGATTGGTTGTCTCCCAAACATACCCCAACAGGGGCCGGGGATCAAACCTGCAACCCAGGTATGTGCCCTTGACCAGGAATCAAACCCGGGACACCCTTTGATTCGAGGGCCGATGCTCTAACCACTGAGCACGCTGGCCAGGCCTCGGGAACCAGCATTTTCTGTTTACCTACTGAGGTGTGTGGGCACCAGCATTCTAAGCACAGTCCTTGGGCTACTTTGGTGCTCACTGAAGTGTGAGAACCTTCACCTAAGAGTCTGGAAAAAACCTCAGGCCTAGATCAGAGGGTGCCGAGCCTGGCTGTGTCCACACCCAGAAGAGTTTTGGGAATGATGGTGTTTAGAGCCACACCTTTTGTTTTGAATCCATGGATATAGCCTGTCGCTCAGTTGCCAGGTCAGCACCCAATGACTCCTAGCTGTTTCCAGAGGTCAGACCATCTTGCAAAGAGATGATTTGCCTCCCTGGAGGAATAGACTAGGTTTACCAGTGAGAGCATTTTATTTTATTTTATTATTATTTTTTAAATATATTTTTATTGATTTCAGAGAGGAAGGGAGAGGGAGAGAGCGATAGAAACATCAATGATGAGAGAGAATCGCTGATCGGCTGCCTCCTGCACACCCCCCACTGGGGATCGAGCCCGCAACTCAGGCATGTGCCCTTGACCGGAATCGGACCCAGGACCTTTCAGTCTGCAGGCCGACGCTCTATCCACTGAGCCAAACTGGCCAGGGCCAGTGAGAGCATTTTAAAAACCAGTGTCTGCTTTCCCCAGGTGATGTTAATGCTTCGATATGTGTGGTCTGTCACCCGTCCTGCAGAGAGGCAAGATGGTGAGGTGGAAAGAGCCAGTGAGAGCAGAAACCCAGCTTCTAGCATTCAAGAGCTGGGCAGGCCTCACCGTGCCTCGGTTTCCTCATCTGTAAAAACGGGAGCACGGGCCCTACCTTAAAAGGTGGACGCAAGGAAACTGTCGAGTGCTTGGCATTCGATAAATAGTGTCCATTATTATTACTTCAAAGGCAGGCCTGTCTGCTTTCTATTTTGTGGCTGAGGAACATGGAGTAAAGTTTGGCTGAAAAGTTAGACCGTTGTCACCCTGGCTGGGTAGCTCAGTTGGATGGACCATTGATGGATACGCCGAGGTTTTGGGTACATACAAGTGAAACAACAAATTGATGTTTCTCTCTCTCTCAAATAAATAAATAACTTTTTAAAAAAAAAGTTGGGCCATTGTTTAGTATGGAGAATGTGTGGGGAAATTTGAGGCAAGATACTGGGAAGTTATACATCTGGTGAGTGATTGTGTCATCATTAAAGGTATCTAAAGGGATGAGAGGCAGGGCCACATGCTATGGGATGGAATTTGTCCTTTCAGAATCCTGGCCTTTGGCCATGAGCTCTAATGGCTGTATGGATGGGGAACTCTCATAGCTGAGGCCCCTTTGTGGGAGCCACTGCCTTCAAGCAGAGGAGCTATGCTTTCATTTTCCTACATATTTACGTGTGTAGTGATTTTGTGTATACAGTGTTATGTCTTTCAGTTTTATTTTTTGTCTGTGAAATATAACACCCAGTCACCCCCTCTGTGTGTACTCAAGATGCAAGTCAAGAAACCGAACATTCCTGCGCCTCTGTAAAATAGTTTTCAAAGTTAAAAAAACATCTCTCATGCAGTGAGCATCGACCATACATTTAACTTATTTGTGAGGAACCAGCTAGAGGAGATGGCAGGCAGAGGTGATGCCTTGTCAGTGAAGGAAAGTGCTGGGTACAATTAGATACAGACCTGGCCAACGTCCTACAGGACCATAAAGCCATAAGCCTCAGAGATAGCCTTGTTCCAGGCAGAAATCCTTCACATTCCACAAAACAGAAATAATTAGCTGCTTATCTACCTTAGGTTCCCTGCAGTCTTTAGAGCCTGGGCCTAAGCAGTGGTAAACAGTGAAATCAATTAAAATTCCAGCCCCAGAGTCAAATGGCCTGGAGGCAGGCTCGTTGGACAACTCTGTAACCTTTATAATGTTAATATGTAACTATGTATTTCTAGACACGACAGTTTTGTTTTGATCTGATTTCTTATAGCATGCACACTTTTATATCTTGCTGGGCAAAGTTGGGTTTAAAGAGAAATCTACAGGTTTGTGTTCATCCCTTTTCATTGCTGTATAGTACTCCATTGTAGGGTTATGTCAGATTTTGTTGATTCTGGTGTTGATGGGCATGTGGATCATTTCCATAGGCTATGAACATCTTCATGCAAGATGCTCCCCAGCCTTCTCCCAGCATGCCCCCTGGCCCTCTCCCAGCATGCTCCCCAGCCTCTTGCCCTTCATGCTCCCTGGTTTCTATCCCAGCATGCTCCCTGGCCCTCTCCCAAAATAGAATAATTAATTAATTAATAAAGACATCCTCATTCTTTTTCCTAGTGTGAGTGTGGAGTGGAATTGCCTGGTCTTAGATGTGTTCCATCAACCTTATCGGCTAATGTTGAACTGTTTTCCAGGGAGCTGTGCTGATGTACTCTGAACAGTGATGAGCGTTCCCCTCAATCTGCATTCTTAGACTTGTTCACCTTAACCATTTTGATGGTGTGGAGCGGTTTCTCATTGTGGTGTTAACTTGCACTTCTCTGATTACTAATGGGATTGAGCACAGGTTTCCATTGGTTTTAAGAACAAAATATTATTAGCCTCGAATAGGGAGCTGTATTCGTGGAGAATTAAGGACCTGATGTTAGAACTGGATTCTGACTTACCTACCGTTTAACCATCTCTTGAGCCCTGGTTTCCTCATCCGTGAAACGGGGATGATGATAAACATTTTTCTTGGACTGGCTGAGAAAGGAAGGTGAATAAAGCATCTAAGGACACAAAATCGGCCCTCAACAAATGGGAGATGTTGTAAAAATAGACCCTGGCTGGTGAGTTGATTGTTCCATTCACAGCCTGATGCTCCCTAGTTAGCCATGATGTGGAGTCATGTGAGAGCAGCATGTGGAGTCAGACCTTTGGTTTTCACCGCAATCGGGAGAGCAGGGGGGGCTCAGGAAAAAACACACAAAAAACATCAACTAGCAGAGAAAGTGTCTTGTCTTTAGTTTTAGACTGGACCCTCAGTTAGTCATCCTGCAGTCCTGGCTCGCAGGGCCTGGACCAGTGGGCAGGGTCCTTAGGCCTGGGCCCCCCCACCCACGTCCATTTGGACGTCATGGGCACAGTCAGAGCCTGGTGTCTTTCCACGGGCCCAGGACGGTTCTTAAACTGGGGCTCCGCTGACGTTCCTGGACTTATGGGGGTTGCCGTTTGGAGCTCTTAGAAGATCAGAACTTTGCTGAGCTTGGAGCAGGCATCAGCCAGGCCCTTGGAGTCTGGAAAATGTTTCTTTTCCTTTCGGATGTGCTAACACCCTTTCATGTGCCTATTTGATTCTCAGACCATTAGGTCGGTCAGCAAAATAACGGACTCCGTTTCCTCATTTGCTGGGGAGGGGCGGGAGAGAGAGGAGGTTGAGAGCACTGGGCTGACTTTTATCCAGGTGGGCCCAGGCGGAAGGGAGCTGCGGCCTCCCTCTTCTCACCATCACCTCCTCTGGGCCGCCTCTCCTGAGTTTGCCTGCCTGGTGCTCTCTTCTCTCAAAGTTTGGGTGACCTTATGGTTATCATTCCTGTTGAGAGCGAGGGGTGCTGTTCATATTTATTCCAGACCAGGAGACATGAACCAGGGCGGGGGGCAGACGTGGGCATGTGGTCACCAGCCTCCGCTCTTACCGGTAATGAAAGCTCTGCCTCACAAAGTCATTTAACTGCTGAGCCTCATCTTCCTCTTCCGTAAAACGGGAATTGAGGTGTACCTGTCTGACTTATTCTTTAGGGTGATTGTCGTGAGGGCAAGGAAGATCATGTGCAAAGAGCATTTATGAACTTAATGTGAAGATTATTAACAGCCAGAGGCCTGGTGCATGAAAAATGTGCACGTGTAGGGTTCGTAGGCCTGGCTGGCAATCAGGGCTGATCTGTGGGGTGACTGGCGGGGCCATCAGGGCCCCCACTCGCACCTGCCTTGGCTGGCCTGGCGCCGCCCACTCACCTGCCCCGCCCCCCTGCCACCTTGGGTCGGGGCCTGCGGTCTGGGGGCAGCTTCTGCATTGAGCATCTGCCCCCGATGGTCAATGCGTGTCATAGCGACCAGTTGTTCCGCCATTCGGTCGATTTGCATATTAGGGTTTTATATAGATAGATAATAATAAGAGGTGGTACCCACAAGGGGGGGGGGTTCTCTCATGGTCAGGCTGTCACTATGCCATCCACGTGGGTCAGCTGGCCCTAATGTTATAAGCATTTGTCCACATGTAGTGGCTTTTTAAGGAGCAAGATCAAGCCCAGCAGCTACTTGCGAGGCGTACACATCGTATCTGCTTTCAGCTCTAGTTTCATTTGGTTCCTAGAGATGCTCGAGAGCCTTAGGGCCACCTGGGAGCAGATGGTATCATGGTGTTTACAGATGAGGAAACTGAGGCCCAGAGGGGAAGGGATTCTCCCAAGGTCACAGCAAAGGTCACAGGGGTGAAGCATGAGAGGAACGCTCCGGCCTGCGATGAGTCTGTAGGATCCAGACTGGGGCTAGCACCAGGCCGTGGCTCAGATGAGCTGGGACCAGACCTACACTCTTTCTCAGGGCTCTCTGTCACTTCTCCGCTAATGCAGATAGAGAACGGGCCCCTAGCATGAGGGATACTGTCCCCCCAGCCCACCTCCTGGCACCCTCAGGGCCCATGCAGGCCTCTGTCCGCCTCCACATATGCACTTTCCCTCCCCTGGTCACCGGCTCCTGGTTAGGCCTCTTTTCATTAACAGAAAGTAAACATGGGAAGCTGACCTTTCCCACTCCCAGGACAAAAGTCGGAAGGGCAGCTGTCTTGTGAGCCCAGAGGCCTCAGAAGGGGTGACCCCTCTTCTTGTCCCCCCCACCCTACCCATCCCTGGATGGGGGACAACTGAGGGGATGGGGCTCAGGGAGACTCGCCTTCTGTCCTCCCTTTGTTTTAGGAACCTGAGAGCAAGGCACAGACCCTGTGTCTGAGAACTTCACCCCTGGGTGCCCTCCTCAGAGGGAATTGGGAGATCTGATGGGTTTTCTAGTCAAGCCTGGCTCCTCCCCCTCAGGGATAGACTCAGCCTGTTCATTTCCCATTTGGGTGCGGGTCCCTGCTTGGGCAGGAAGGGAAAGGGCAGAAAGAGGAGGGGCTGGTTCTGACCCAAACCCCTAAGAGAGGCTCTCTCTGCCTTCAGACTGGACCCATTCTGAGCTTTGATGGTGCCAGCTGGTCCTTCTAGCCCAGGCTGCAGTGAGGAGCCATCATTGGGGCCAGCAAGAGGATGTAGGTGTGCCCAGTGGGCCACCCCCTCGGACCTTTCGCCCATACTTTCCATATTTGTGAAATGATTAGCCTGGTTACTAATGTGTTAGCCCTGCCCAGCCTAGTGTTAACTCTTGTCCTGTGGGAGGGGGTGGGCAGAGGGGACTCTGGGGGCTGGACAGCTCGTCAGGCCTTGGCCAGGGGTTCCAGGGCGCAGGATCGCAGGTTCCTTCTGCCCCCCTCCTTGCCCATTCCTCCTCCGGCACCCCATTTTCTTTTCTTTTTTAAAAAAATATATTTTTATTGATTTCAGAGAGGAAGGGCGAGGGAGAGAGAAGGAGAAACATTAATGATGAGAGAGAATCTTTGATTGGCTGCCTCCTGCACGCCCCTCACTGGGGGTCAAGCCCCCAACCCAGGCATGTGCCCTGACTGGGAATCGAACCCGCGATCTCTTGGTTATTCGGTCGATGCTCCCATCACTGAGCCACGCTGGCGGGGCTGCCACCCCATTTTCCACTGGGAGAATCACAGGGCAGGACCCTGGTGGACAGGAAGTGAGAACCAGCTCCTAGGCAAGTGGTCTGAGGCCTGGAGAGAATTCAGGGCCTGGGCCTGCCTGGAATAGGACCAGCTTTTCTCAGTGTCCTGCTTTCTGAGTTTCCTCTGGGGGTGAGGAGGGCTGGTCTGTGTCTCTCTGTCCCACTTCCTCCCCCACACCCAGGCCAGCCCAGCACTCCTGGAACACTCAAACCATGGGCCCTAGCACCCACAAGTCTCCTCTCTGACAAGCTAACACACCCAGGGGCCTCAAGGTGGGGTGTGGGCAGCGTGGCACTGAGGGTGCAGGGAGACACCCTTACCGGTAGAACTCCTGGCCCTTGCTCTTTCTCATCTAATACCTTCTTTTATTCGTATTTTTTGTGTACGTTTTATGTTCTACTTTCCATATTTGTAAAATGATACTTGTATTTAATTTATAAACCAGAGGTCATTTGAGAGGGTTGTGCTAAAACCTTTTACATGTTGCAGTCCAAGTATTGGGGCAAGCAGGGGTCAGCAGACTTCTCCCGTAAAGGGCCAGAGAGCAAAGACGTCAGGCTTTGTGGGCCATTTGCTTCCACTGCAGCTACTCAGCTCTGCAGTGATAGCGTGCAAGCCGCCACAGATAATAGGGAAACGAATGGGTGTGGCTGTTTCAATAAAACTTTATTTCTGGGCACTGAAATTTGCATGTCATAGGAAGTTCATGTGTCACAACATATTATTCCTCTTGGACCCTCCCCATCCCCCAACATAAAAAAAAATGAAGTAAATTATTCTTAGCTCACGGACCCTGAGCAAACAGGCTGCGCCCCTGTACTGACCAGTTTGCCGACTTACTAGTGAGCCTGCTTCAGGCTCACCTGGGCTCAGTGCGTAGAGCATCGGCCTGTGGACTGAAGGGTCCTGGGTTCGAGTCCAGTCAAGGGAATATGGGTCCTGGGTTCGAGTCCAGTCAAGGGAATATGCCAGTGTTGTGGGCTCGATCCCCAGTAGGGGCGTGCAGGAGGCAGCCAATCAGTGATTCCCACACATCCTTGATGTTTCTGTCTCTCCCTCTTCCTTCCTCTTTGAAATCAATAAAAATAGGTTTATTTAAAAAAAGGCACAGCCCGGAACCCCAGCCCTGGTTTTGTAGACGCTGTGGGAGGCCCTGGAGCCTGCGTTCTGACCAGCGGCACAGGTGGGCTGGGAGCAGCTCACCGGAAGCGCCGACTCTGAGGAACACAGCTCTGGGAGGTCTCGAGGGCCTTGGCGTGTTCTTGCTGAGTGGTGGGGCCTGTGACGTCTCCAGGCCTCCTTTGCCCATTTTTGGAATTCAACCAGCGGAGGAATGCATCTCCAGGAAGACGTCGGCCTGGCGTCTCATCTCCCCAGGGGCCGGGGTCCTCAGCAGAGCATTCTTCGGCTCTGGCCTCCACGGCTCATGCCTGTGACAGGCAGAATCCCCTAGTGATGAAGGACACGGGCTCTGGGATTTGTGTGCTCTTGGGCAGTTCTCTTTGCTGGTCAGTTTCCTTGTCTGTTGAAGGGGGACTGTAATACACCCCCCGGGAGGCGCTGACAGGTCAGATGAGCCGCGATGTGGAACCCGAGGCACAGTGCCTGGCACCTAGTAGGTGCTCAGTCAGCAGAGTGGCTGCTATTGCTGCTCTTCACCAGGTGGAAGCAGGGGAGCCCAGCCCCTGCCACAGGCCATCCACATGTGTCTGGTGCCGCAGTGCACATGGCCCGTCCCATGGTCACCTCATGGCTTCCTCCAGCTACCCCTGGGGGAGGCACCCATGTCCCGTTGGAGACTGAGGCCCGGCAAGGTTATGTAGCTCGTGCACCCCCACGAGAGCCTGGCGCTCTCTGCCTGCAGCCCTCGAGTCTCTCTCATCCGGGATCTCGGGTGACCATGGGAGGAGCTTAGGTCGGTTTTCTGTGGGTCCTTGACCCGGTGCTTTCTGCCCTTGCAGATAAAATACCACGAGGAGTTTGAGAAGAGCCGCATGGGCCCCAGTGGGGGTGAGGGCATGGAGCCCGAGCGCCGAGATTCCCAGGACAGCACCAGCTACCGGAGACCCCAGGAGCAGCAGCCTCACCACATCCCGACCGGCACCCCCGGTGAGCATGGAGCCTGTGGGGTAGAGGACCTGGGGCCGGGCCAGCTACCGGGTGGGGAGAAGCCTCATTTACACACACACATGTGCTCAAACACGCACACACACACTGTCAGGTCTCACCCCCCCGAGGGCATGAGCGCTGGGGGCAGGGCCTCTGCTGGGCCCCAGGGTGGTAAGGGGGAGGTACCACCCTTGCTGTAGAGCAGTGGTTCTCAACCTTCCTAATGCCGTGACCCTTTAATACAGTTCCTCATGTGGTGACCCCCGATTTCATTGTTACCAATTGAACATAATGAAAGCATAGTGATGAATCACAAAAAACAATATGTTATTATATATGTGTTTTCCGATGGCCTTAGGCGACCCCTGTGAAAGGGTCGTTCGACCCCCAAAGGGGTCTCGACCCACAGGTTGAGAATCGCTGCTGTAGCATATGCGACACCTGCACGTGTGCACACTCAGACTTCGCCTTTGAGAGGTGGGCCTTGAGCAGGCCTGTGGGCTTCCGGGAGGCCCTGGGAGGGGCTGGTTTTGTCAAGACAGTTTCTGAGCCCTGCCTCCTCCCATCTTGCAGTTTACCAGCAGCCCCAGCAGCAGCAGGTGGCCCCCTCCTATGGTGGCTACAAGGAGCCTGCAGCCCCAGTCTCCACGCAGCGCAGCGCCCCGAGCGGGGGCGGGGTGAGTAGCCCCGGCCCAGTGGAGAGGTGGGAGGTGGGAGGTGGACGGTTGTGAGGCCTGGGGCAGCCAGAGATGGGTGGGCCTAGGGAAGAACCTAGGTCATAGATTCTTCTTAGAAACCCTGCCCAGCAGGTCTGGCTTTTCCCGGCTTTTGACCCCAGTCTCTGCATCACCTGCAGGTGATAGGGATCTCAGCCTCTAGAGCAGAGGGTCAGTGTGGGGTAGTGGGCAGAACCCTGGGCTGGGATAGGGGCCCTGGGCTCCAGCTAGTCCCGTCTCCCCGGTATCTTACTCCGGCTGCCTGGGAGCACGTGAAGCACCTTTCTGCGTGGGGCCCCCCAGACTGGTGCTTGGTCCCCACTCTTCATGAGGATGACCCCCCTTTCCCCCCGTGTTCTTCAGTTCTCAGCCTGCTCCTTCCTCAGAGGGGCCCTCCCAGACCATCTCATGTCAAGTGGGTCTCCCCTGACATTTCTGTGGAAGGTGGGCGGTTGTGAGGCCTGGGGCAGCCACTCTTTCCAACTTAAAACAGTTCTCTGTTGATTGGCTTCTGTCTGCGTCCTCCACTGGACTCGAAGCTCTGTGCAGGCAGGACACCGTCCCTTTGGTTCACTCGCTCTGAGCTGGGCACAAAGCGGCACTTGTCAACTTTGCTGAATACGTGATGAGTAGGAAGTGAGGTGTTCTTACTGGTCCCTTAGAGTTGAGGTTCCTGGGCTGTAAGCCCTGCTACTCACAGGTGTGGCTGAGCCGCCCTTACTCAGCTCCTGGCTGAGCTCAGCTCTGTTCTGGGTGCCTGGACATTTGAGTAGCTCATGTAGGAGCAGGAGGGACAATACTTAGAGAAATAAAGTAGCCAGTCCTGCACATACTAAGCATGTCCTGGACAGGAGAGATATAGCTCTGAATAAAAGACCACCTTTAGCCGAAACCGGTTTGGCTCAGTGGATAGAGCGTCGGCCTGCGGAATGAAAGGTCCCAGGTTCGATTCTGGCCAAGAGCACATGCCCAGGCTGCGGGCTCGATCCCCAGTAGAGGGCATGCAGGAGGCAGCCAATCAATGATTCTCTCATCATTGATGTTTCTATCTTTCTCTCCCTCTCCTTTCCTCTCTGAAATCAATAAAAAAAGACCTCCAGTCTGAGATACAAGCAATGAAAGGTCAGATAGTGGCACATGAAGAAAAAGACAGCAGGGTAAGGGGAGAGAGCAGCAAAGTCCTCAATAAAGTGAAGGAGCGAGTGGTGAGGGAGTGGTACAAAGGCCCTGAGGCAGGAATGTGCTAGGAAAGTTCAAGGACCAGCAGGAAGGCTAAGGGGACTAGAGAGGGCAAGAGGGTAGGAGATGAGGTCAGATTATGCAGGGACCTGGGACTGGAAGGCCTTCGGGACTGGTGAGTTATACAGGGTGACGGGTTTGACCTGTGTTTTTCAAAGGTTGCGCTAACCCCTGTTAGGGTAGGAACAGGGAGATGAGTTAGGAGGCTGTTGCAGAACATGGATATAGATGGTGGCTACTCAGCCCAAAAGATACAGGCAGATTGGTAGTATGAGAGACCAAGGTCACCTTGTGAGGGCTGGGATGCTCATCCCATAGACGTGGGGGCTAATGGAGTAGGTTTCTGTTGCTTGGGGGGGAAAGTTTGAAATTTGGTGCTAAAAAGGATGGGGACCTTTGAAGAATTTAAAGCCAGGGAGTAACACGATCAAGTTTGCATTTTGGAAAGTTCCCCTGAAATGACAATGGATGAACAGTTGGAGGGGGCAGACCAGACCAGAGACCGGAAAGAGGTCTGAGCAGGGTCCTGGCAGGGGGGTGGAGCAGTGGACACGGGAGGTCCCCCAGGGGCACCTAGCCCGCGACCAATTGGCAATGGGGCCCCACTGCTGGCCCCGTGCAGTTCCCAGGGCCTGGCCTGGGGGGCCACAAAGGCTGAGCTGACCTCCAGAGATGACAAGGGCAGTAAGGTCAGAGTATGTTAGAATCCTATCCACCTCCAAGACCACAGTTGGATTTCACGTGCTTTTACTGGACATTTCCTAGAGCTTAAGGAGGAGGATTTGGCTGAAGTTGCAAGGTGGAAATCTCTTGTGTCACCTGGAGATTTTTCTCCCAAGAATAGGTCTTTGTCCGGAGCTTGGGAGTGAAGCCAGACTTATCACAACTTCGAAAAAAGAAGACTGGCGCTCATGATAATGCAGATAATAGCGTACAGGGCATAGCCTATTTTGCAACACTAACTGGCATCGTGTCCGTGGGACCGCCCTGCATTCCTGTTTTGAGTGGTGGAGCAGGGCTGTTGTAAACTCAGTTCCTGTCTTGTGCCTGCCTTTATTTTATTTATTATTATTTTTTAATTCTCACCTGAGGATATGTTGTTATTGATTTTAGAGAGAGAGGAAGGGAGAGGGAGAGAGAAACACTGTTGTGAGAAAGAAGCATAAATTGGCCGCCTCCTGCAACCTGGGTATGTGCCTTGACCGGGAATCGAACCTGTGACCTTCCGGTGTTTAGGGCAGAGCTGTAACCAACTGAGGTACACCGGCCAGGGCCTGCCTGCCTGCCTTTTAGCAGATGCCAAATAGATTGGACACGCTCAGAAAGTGACAGTGAGAAACCCAAGGCAGGTCCCAGCCCTTCCCTGTCTCTGGCTCCCGGGTCCCTGCTCACCCAGGCTCTGCTCCTGGGTCCCCGGCAGTTAGGAAGGAAGGCTGGGCCGCAGGCAGGGCCCGGGGCTGACTGTGCGCCCCCGCCTCCCCGCAGAAGCGGTACCGCGCTGTGTACGACTACAGCGCCGCGGACGAGGACGAGGTCTCCTTCCAGGATGGGGACACCATCGTCAACGTGCAGCAGATCGACGACGGCTGGATGTACGGGACCGTGGAGCGCACTGGTGACACGGGGATGCTGCCGGCCAACTACGTGGAGGCCATCTGAGCCCTCCGGGCCCCGGCCCGCCCCGCCCCATCCTTCCGCGCATTCCACGGCATCGCATCTGTCCTGGGCGTGACCTGTCCCCCCGTCAGTGTCTCTGTGTGTTTAAATTTGCGACAGCTTGTTTCTTCCCAACCTCCTCCAGCTTCTTTTGCCAACCGAAGCCTTGTTCTGCCACTTCCTTGGGCTCCTTCCTCGGGCAGGTTTCCCCCTGGACCGACTTCTTGGTTTTCTCTCTGGGCGGAACAGGTGTGGGCCTTCTGGGGGTGGCCGAGGCCCCTGGGCTGGTCTGGAATGGGAGGTCCATCGACTCCCAGGCCTCCGCCTTCTCTCTTTCTCGGCCCCCTCAGACCCTCCTGCCCCCCTCCTCACACACCCGACATTCCAGGGCTGGGGTGAGCCCCAGACCCCCAGGACTCCGGGGAGGGGCTCCATGCATTCCCAGGGGTGGAGCCCCACCGCCCTGGCCCCTGGATGGGGACAGGCCGGGGACTGCCACTGTGTCGGCACCAGTAAGGGGGCTTTGCTTCTCAAAGATGGGGCTGCTGACCCTCCGGGGGGTCCCCTCACCACCCTCTCTTTTCTCAGAGACAACGAAGGAGGGTAAAGCGCCCGCCCTGGGGTTCATTCATCCTCCCCCTCGTGTTCTCCTCACACTGTGATTTTGCTCTCCTGCCCACGGAGACCCGGTGTGGGCCAGGAGCTCCCTAGGAAGCACGGCTGGGTCACGGTCTGGCCTTCCTTACTTTCGGGACAGCTGCAGGAGCGAAGGGCACAGGCTGTTCTCTCCGCACTCCCACCCCCAGCCCCCAGGAGCCCTGGCTCGCCTCCTTGGCTGGAAGCCCAGGTCCCTGACAGGTGGGGCAGGAAGCCCTGAGATCTGGGCTGGGTGGGCCAGTCCTCCCTACTCCTCCAGGGTAGATAACCCCCCCCTCTCCCTCCCCCCCCCCCCCAAGTGCATAGGAACTGCAAAGCCACAGGACCCTCTGCGTCTCCAGGACTAGCGTGTGGGGGAAGGAGCGTGTGTGTCTGCAGGAGTGTCAGCTAGTGTGAGTGTGAGCGTGAGTGTGAGTGTGAGCGAAGGCGCAGGGTGTGGCCTGCAGGAGTCTCTGGGCTTAAGTGAGGATGCACAGAACTGTTTCCCCCTGATATTTTCCTCAAAGCCCACAGTGAGGGGACAAGAGAGGCCCTAGGGGACAGAAGTTCCTTATACTTTCTTTGGAATGAAAATTCCTCCTTCTGTCCCCCAAATGGAGGAAGCCCACCTGCCTCCACTGCGGTGTGCTGGGCGGAAGTAAGGGAAGGACTGGAGATGGGTGGGGGCTGATACAGCCTTCTGGGTGGGGTAGGAAGAAGGCTTCGTGCCTCCAGGCATATTCTCTCCCCCATCTCTGCCCTGCGCTGCAGACCAGGGGCCAGAGGACCCTGTGTTACCCACACTGTGGGTGCCTTACTCTGGGGGCTCTGCCTCCCAGGCCTCCCCCTTACTTACCTAAAGCCCCCTTGAGGAGTTAGGAGAGGGTCCCAGGGCTACAAAACTGGAAGCACAGGCCCCGGGATGCGGAAGGGAAAGATGGTGCTATCTCCAACCCCTTCTGTCCCTCGCTGGTGGCTGTGACAACCCCTGCCTGGCTTTATTCATCTCTGGGAGTCCACTCAGGCCCCAGCGTTAACATCGTTGCATCCTCGTTCCCTGCGGAGGTGGCTAAAGGCATGATCGCGTCCTCTCTGCTTGTGGGTTCAGTTGGGAATATTTAGCCCAGATCAGAGAGCTCAGGAAATGACTGGGGGGGACAGGAGTGGACCTTTCTGGGGGGGGCTGAGGCTCGGCCCCAGCCAGGTGAGGGTGGATGGAGGGTCTCCTACTGGGCGATTTGGGGGTGAGGGAGCAATATTGGAAACCTGGGGAGCGGCGCCGGTCCATTCCATTTCCTCTTGATCTCAAAGCACAACATGGATTCTGGGACCAAAGGTCGGAGACACATCCTGTTGGAGGACCTGCGGTTGGGAGGGGAGTGAGAGGTGGGAGGGGGCCTGGAGGAGCGAGAAATAGCCTTTTCACTCCGCTTAATTTTCCTTCCAAAACAAGGCGAGCCAGCCACTGGAATCTTGCTGCCCGGCAGGCTGCTCCTCCCGTCCTAAAAATAGGGGACCTTTTTTTATACAACCCACAGAGAGGAGGGGCTGTCACACTGGTGCTGAGGGACCCAGGGGCTGCTGGGAGTCCTTGTTCCTTTCCAGAACCATCCATCCCTAGAAGAGCACAGGACCTGAGGGCTGGGCGGAGGCCCCGGTCTTCTCTTACAGTTCGTAGAGGTCTTTTAGCCAATATCCCAGGAAAGAACATCCATCAAAGCTAGAATGTGAATATGACGTTAGTGGACCAATAATTGCAAGAAGCCCAATGGTGAGAAAAGTGAATTCTCTCAACACTGCTTCCTGTTTTCTTCCTCATGTCCCTCCAGGGAAAACTACTTTATTGCTTAATTTCTGCATTTGTTTTCCCCTTCACGTATGCACTTTGGGGCCTTTTTTTTTTTTAATAGCTGGAAAAAAAAATACCACCTCACAAACCTGTATTTAAAAAGAAACAGAAATGACCATGTGAGATTTCCTCTGTCCGAACATTTCATCCGTGTGTGTGGAGCCGTCATTCATCTTTTTATACGGGGTGGTCGTCTCTCCTTGGTTTGTTTGGTCCCCTCCCTCGTGGGCTTGTGCTTGGGATCAAATCCTCTGGCCTGTTATGATTCTGAACGTTCGACTTGGACCACAAGTGAATCTTTCTGGTGACTCAAATAAAAATATAATTTTTACCTGCGGACTTCGTTTTCTCTCTGGCTCTGACGGCTGCTGTGTGTGTGTGTGTCCCTCTGTTTGGGGGCGTTGGCCTGAACCCCTCCTGGAGCCCTGCCATTCTTCGGGGAGAGAGACCAGTTTGGAAGCGGTCAGTCAGCCTAGAGTGGCAATTTGCCTTGGCACCTACTCCCTGTCGAGAACTCCCCACCCGTCTGCCCACTTTGGTGACACTCCCAGGAACTTCCAAGTTTCCATATTCTCCTACTGTCTGACTAGCTTCACTATGCACCTGTCTCCTACCGTCTGACTAGCTTCACTATGCACCTGTCTCCCCACTAGCTAGTGCGCTCACAGGGCAGGTAAAGGCCAGGCACAGAGCGGCTAAACAAACATTTTTGAATTAGTGAATGAGCTCAGCTGGTGGGCCGTTTTAGCTCTGCCTGCACCTTGTAGGCACATACTTGAGGAATGAAATGACAGACTGGGACAGTCTGCGGTGGGATAAGCCAGGGATGAAGGCATCTGTTCAGTGGTCTGACAACCCAAAGCACTATTCATGATGCCTTACAACTGTGATCTTTAACACACATGTTTAAATTTGATCTTATTAGCTGTGTGAGAGAAAGAACTACCATGGTGGCCATCTTATAGATGGGGTTCACTGAAACCCAGAAAGGCAGTGGTTTGGAGGAAGTCATAGCTGGGCTGGAGGTCTTAGGACCCCCGATGCGATGCTCACAGTCTCCTGCTACCTTGCTAGGGTGGGCTGTCTACCCAAGCCCTTTGCACGTCTCATTTTAGTATCTCCTGTGCTCTGTTCTTTGCTCCAGGAACCCTGGGTCTAACGCCTGACCAAAGGCCTCCTCTCCTCTGTCGGGCTGAGGAGGGGGCAGTGGTAGAGAAGGAATCCAGCCCCTCCCGCCCTGGCTCAGTGCCACCAGTAACCTGTCCAGCTGTTTGGGGGGGGGGGGGGCATTTCCCACTCGGGGCTCAGAGTGAAGGCATTCCTTTGCTTCAGGGTAACAGCAGGGTGGAGAGGAAAAGGGCCTTCGCGAACTGAGCCTGAACTGAGCTTCCTAATGAAGGGAATGGTGACAGTAGGGAAGGACAGGCCAGGTCAGCAGGGCTGAGCAGTGTGGGCAGTCAGGCGGCAGCGGGTGGGATAATTAAAGATAATACCGACACCTGCTTCTCCTCTGAAGGAGCCGGCCGCCTCGCGTGTTCCCACTAGAAGGGAATGAGTTGGCAGATCTTGCCTCCTGTGGGCCTGGCCCCTCTTGTCAGAGAGCGGAGCCCCCTCTCCCCAGGAGGCTGCTTACCCTGAGCAATTAGAGGGGGCAATCTTTCTGCTTGGGAGGGGACCAGTGTGCCGCCTCCTGGGCACAGGCCAACGGGAGGAGTTTCTAGACCTGCTTCTAGAAGTGGCCTAGCATGAGGAGGGGGGTTATTAACACCTCACCCCCAGGCCCTCCCAAAGAATTACTTGGGGGTGGAGCCATGGACACTAGGCCTCAGAGATGTCACAGGAATTTTTTTTTTAATTTAATGGGAAATAAGACATAAAAAGGCATAAGAGCAACACAATACATAACTGAGCACCCACTACCCAGCTTAAAAAAATATAACATCAATTTTTTTCCCTTTCCCCTCAGAAGAAGCCACTTGAACGTGCATTTCTAGGCACAGGGGTGGCCTGAGGATTCTTTGCTGCCCCTCTGGGGTAACAGCATGTGGGACTCTCGGAAGAGGATACAAAAGAGAACAAGGACGTGGGCGATGACCACAGAGAGACGGGCAGAGAGAAGGGGGAGAGGCCTCTGGTGCTCACCCTGTAAATGGAGTGACCTGAGCAAGTGCCTCACAACCCGAGCCGAGGGGCAGTTCAGACTGAGAAGGTGGGCCGGTCTCGGGCGTGTGCAAGCCGAGTTTTGAATCCTGGTCTCTGCCATTTCCAGTGAAACACTGGGCAATTCCTGGCCATCTCTGAGCCTCATCTATAGAAGACCTGTAGGGAGGTTGAAATTACACCATCTGTGCAATATCTGGCATAGTCTAGAGATCCCACATGTGTTAGCCCCATCCCAGAGGTGCCGGCTGAGACTCACATGAGACCTTTTTCCACGTCCCTCCATAAGGGGACCGTTACACCTTGCGAATGGCCCACCCAACTCCCAACCGTTATTCTTCTGAGATAATTTGCTGGGGGCGTGTGAGGAGAAAGGGGAGAAGAAAGGCAGGACGATTCATTCCTAAGGGATCTGGCTAGATATCAGATCTCCTCCTCCGTCCATATCATGCAGACTCCACTTAGATACAAAGGGGTGGGATTGGGTTCCTGGGGAGAAATCGAGCCTCTTAGGTTCTGCTTGGTCTCAACCCAGCAGTTCCTTGGTTACCCACTCCCGGGCTTTCTGATTGGCTGGCTGTGGTGTATGGAGGGGTGGGGTAAAGTAAGCTGCTGATGGAATTGCAGCATCCCTTAGTCTCCGGCCCTGGAAGGGGGAGGGGGAAAACGAGGGCTGAGCAGTGGAGGGAGGAGGGAGCCATTTCTCTCCACTGACTGCAACCTCCGTGCTCACAGCTCACATTTCCCTGCAATCCAGAGGCCTCCTCGGCCAAGGACTCCATCATGCTGGATATTTTCATTCTGATGTTCTTTGCCATCATAGGCCTGGTCATTCTCTCCTACATTATCTATCTGCTCTAGTGCCTGCAGCTGCGGAGCCCACAGGAGAACAGCTCAGGGGAGAAGGATGAAGCTGACTGGCCGAGCATCCTGCTTGCTGACGCACCGCTGGATTTTTGCTTCTGGTCATTATTTCGGGTATTGATTCAAAAACAAAATTAAAAGAGATCTTGTTTTTGTATTTTTCCCCCTCGGATGCATTGATGTAGCATTTCTCAGACCACTCTGAGAAGAGTAAGAAATGCCGACTTCTTTCTTTGCGACCTCATTTAAAATAGGATTAAAAAAAAATGAAACCCACTCGGTGAAGGATTTTTAGGTGAATGAGTTGGGAGTGGTGTGCATGGTGGGAGGGACTATAATTTTGTAGTTTTTTTCTTCAAGTTGCTCAAACTCCAAGTTATCCGTTCTCTTCCGGTAATTAAAGGTTAAAAACACATCATTATATGCCAGCAGAGTGGTTTACAATTATGCTTGCACAATTGCATTAATGAGTGACTCATTCTCACTTGAGGATGAGATAGGAAATGAAATTCACTGAGGAGTGGGGTTTTGGGGGAAAGGAGAGAGGAACTCCTATTTCTTTTCTGAGTCCCCAAAGACTAAGTACTAGGAACTGAGACCTTTGCTGCCATTCCCATCTGAACCTTGTTGTTTCTGGGTTTCCCACAGTTCCTGGTCTCCAGCCCAACAAGAGGCCTCTTATCAACAGCAGCTGTCCTGCCGCCCAACAGACCTCCTCCAGAGCCTTCCGGATATGGCTAACCCCTGTCAAGCAAGGGACTTTTTGAGTTCAGAGTCTGAGGCCCTCGGCTGGGACAGTAGGAATTCATGGCATGGCTGGCAGGTGTGCGTGCTTTTGAGCTATAAACTGAAAAGGACACAGATAGCTGAAATGTAGACTTGCTAAAATGCTCATGGAGAACTTCTCAAAATTCATTTTGATAGGATAGCCTTTCCTTGGGTCTTTTCTTTCCCTCACACGAAGGTGTTCCTTTGTTAAGTCCAAGACCACATTGTCTCTCGTGACCGAGTCACTTTATCACTGTCTATGGATTGTACAATCTGGGGTGTGCGGTTTCCTTTGACTTAGTCTCTGGCCAGAAGGAACTTGTCATTTGAGCTTTTAAGATTTACTTTCCCCACTCCCTACCCTACCACTTGCGCTCCAGCTTCCCATTTAAAGAGAGAAACAGTTGGTTCTATAGTTCTCATTCTTTGTGCTTGGCTGAGTCATAAATTATTGAAACAAGATGGCTATGCTTGTTATTTGGGAGAAATCTCTCTCTTACTGCAAAGTAAATGCTTTTTTAAGTTGTCAAATGTTCCTTTTCTGGAAAAAAACCTTTCAACGTATTTTCTGTCCAATTAAGGTTGAAGAAACCATATATTTTGGGGTCCAGAAAAGACTTTGAAAAATCCATCATAATTGTTTTACATTTGATTTCTTAGCTTAAAAATAAACAAGAAAGATGAACTTAATAGTTTTTACCCACAACATTGTGTTCCATTTCCATGTTTTAAAAAGAAATAAAATTGAGGCAGTATACTATAATGTCAGTTAAAATGAAAAACTTGCATTTTAGAATTCTGGCCAAGAAAAAACACTGTTCTAGAAGCTTTTTGTCTTGGCAACAAATTATGTGACTTTCAATAAGTCATTGAACCTTTCAGGGTTTCATTTTATTCCTACAAATGGAAGCAATGGACTAGAAAATTGTTAATATCCACTTTAAAGTTCTACAATTCTAGGATGCATTATCTTTGAAAACTACATCTTTGAGAACAGAAATTCCATGAAAAAAACTCTTAATAGTTACCAATAGTCCACTTTATTGCTCTCTCCAAATGACATTTTATGATGAAAACTCAATTACAAGACTGTTTTGGCAAACTGTGAGGGAAAAAATTACTATTTTTTACCCCAAACATATATCAGTGATACTTTGCCTAAGCTGTTTACATACTACATGGTGGTATGTAACAAAAATAGGTAATCTGACAGACACACCAATGCAAAAGCCTGGCTCTGAACATTAATACATTCAGGGATGATCTTTAGTTATCTGTGGAGTCCTTGACATGACATTTCCCAGTAAAACATTCCTCTGACTCTTTGGCATAGCTTTTCTTCTTCGAGTCAAGATAGCAGCTCTATGTCCTTACCTAGGTAATTAGGGGAGTGTCAGTATTTTGGAGGGGTCCAAGTAACACAGTTAATTATTGTGGTCTAATCTTCATGGTATAGTCTCTAACCAAGCTCGCTCTGAAGTTTATGAGGTCAAGGATCTTCAGTCTGTATCCATACAAAGTTGAAGTGACTTATCAATTCAGTGAAAACAATCAGCCAATTTTCAGTTATACACCAGTGATATATACCACTGGCACTGGGCACAATATAAGGACAGAAAGATTATCCATATTTTCAGTTACTTGTGAAATAATTACATTTTGGAAGAAATTTTATGACTTTGTGCTTATATTCATCCTATAATAATGCCAGTTTATAACAGTGTTTTATAGTGTTCATCATTTTGATAATTTTTAAAAATTTCATATTTAAACTTTTCGTATATAAAACACTGGAAAACATTACTTCTGTAATATAAGGTTTTGTTTTGTTTTGATCCTCATCCGAGGATATTCTTCCATTGAATTTTTAGAATGAGTGGAAGAGAGAGGGAAAGACAGAGAGAAATATTGATATGAGAGAAACACACTGATTGGTTGCCTCCTGCTTGAGGCCCTACCAGGGCCCTGGCCGGGGAGAAGCCTGCAACCAAAGTACATGCCCTTGACCAGAATCAAACCTGGGACCCTTTGGTCCACAGGCTGATGCTCTATCCACTGAGCCAAACCAGCTAGAGCTGTAATATAAGATTTTGGATAAATTTTACAAATCTGTGTCATAGGGCAATCATGTCCTATGAAATGGGGATTATACTTGGCTCACACCAATGCAATAAAAACATCTCTAAATAATTGTAGATTACTTAGAAAAAAATTAATGTGGCATAATGCTAAGAATTATTACACTAATACCTGCTTTCTTGATGAAAAATAAGGGGTTTGTATGGAAAAGGGATGTATTTTATTTCAGGAGAAAGAGGATATATTTTGGGAAACAAATAATGGAAAGATAAATGTTACTAAGCTAGAATCACCTAAGACTCATTGCTCTGGGTATATGGAATCAAATCCAAACTTTCAGAGTTTGAAGCTTAGCATGACATTAATTTATTAACTTTCAGAAAATGTTTGCTTTTAAGAGGTTTAATATTAGCATTATTCAAACTTCAAAATCCCTTGAGTATCATTTTAATTTAAATTATTTAAAAATAATGGGAATTTCCCTTAATAGAATACTAAAAAATAGTTGAAAGGAAAAATTATCTTTGTAAATTACATACTTTGCCTTTATCAACCTCTAAATGTTTGTTACAATGGCCTCTTCTAAGTTAGTTTTGCTCTCATCTATTTTAAACAAAAATAAAAGCAAAGTCATATGTAAAGGGGGAAACAGAAAAAGTCATTGACACAACTTCCATTATCAACTCAAACATACTAAGGAAGACATTTAGAAATAGTTAACAACTTTTTGTTCTTAGAAAAACACTGCAATATCTTGTAGTCATGGGAAATAACAGATAATACACAATACTTAATTACATATTTTGTTTTTTGAAATTAGTATTAAACTCTGATAATTGTAGCATATCTATTTTAGCAGCAACTGAAATATTAATTGGTTAGGAATTTGGTATCTGAATTAGATAACAGAATAGTATAGAGTACTGTTGTAGTTACAGATTATTATACAATTTATGAATTGTTGCTAGCAAATGAAATTATTTAATTTATATACTATAATATTAAGCATAAATATACATATACATAAATATATAGCTAATTAAACATTATTTTATGTTAAGACATTTATATTTTGATCATGGTAGAGCTTTAACAGCTTCAATAAAAACAAGTTCCTCCACAAAAAATAATTTAAAGGAATTTCTACATTCAATGACTTGCATAATGACAAACTCTGGACAACTTAGAAATATTTCTAATTTTATTTTTATTTTATTAATATAAATAAATAAATTAAATAAAAATGAACAAATATTAAATATTTACGTATCAAAGACATTTTACCATAAACACAATACTTTAAAAATAACAATCATACTTTTTAGTTTGTGCACCTTGAAGCAATGATCTTAGAATACCTATAAGCATTTATTTTGTTTTGTTTTTAAAAGGCTTTCAAGGGTTAAACTAAGTTTGTTTTTTTAAAGTCTCTAATTACTTAAAGAGTTTTCTGGAGTTATATTTGCTTTCTTGATGAAAAAAAAAAGTATTCTTACTCCTTTGGCACTTTTTTTTAACCTAGAGAAGACTGTCCAAAACAACTATATTTGAGATCATCTTTCTTATTCTAGTAATGTTTCAATAAACCAAGGAGCCTATGTCCACAGCCTGATTTCTTACAGGGTTCACAGCTGCCTGCTAATGGAATTGGTAAAGAAGTTACATTGCTAGTAAGGTATCCAATAACATATGAGGCTTTTATAGCAGCTTTGTGTTTTAATCCTTCACAATATTTATTGACATAAATATTTGTAATCATATAATTCAGTGCTATTCACTTAAAGAGGTTAACTCAGATAATAACCACACAGAGATTCATGTTTGTTTTTTGCTGACATAAGATGGTTCCTCCACTTGTACCTTCTGCTGGGCACATCACACTTGCTCTAATTTCCAAAGGCGAATAATTATCATGGCAATAAAATCTTTGTTATTAACAAAACAACTGGAAGCATGAACTAAGTTATCAGAGGATGGGAAAGGTGTGAAATAGGTGCCTACTGTTCATGCTATGGAGAGCAGCCTTGAACTCTTAAATGCCTGAAAGGCTTCCCAGGTACAGTAATTTACTGCTGGGATTGTGAAAACAATAAAGTTGAGGAGTCAGAAGGGCATGAGAAGGAATTCTCCAAAAAAGTGTTAAGAATAGGTGTTTTAGCCAGCCTGGTATGGCTCAGGGGTTGAGCATCGACCCAGGAACCAGGTGGTCACCGGTCACTTGCCTCGGTTGCTGGGCTTGATCCCCAGTGGGGTGCATGCAGGAGGCAGCTGATTGATGATGTTCCTCTCTCATCTATGTTTCTATCTCTCTATCCCTCTCCCTTCCTCTCTCTCTCTCAAAACAAAATAAAGACATATTAAAAGAATAGGTGTTTTATGGTTTCATAAGGTACAGAGTATTTATCACAAGAAATAAACTTTAAATTAGTGTCTAAGAAATGTGGCATCATTAGTTTGTTATTAGTATTATTATGGTGTCGTGTGTGTGTGTGTGTGTGTGTGTTTAGAAACAATAGTAAAGTTAAATGTAATGCTGTCATTGAACTTTTTGGGCTTGCCTTCTAGTGGAAGTAAAAATCATCCTACAAATAAGTCAAAGAATTCTGAGGAAATCACTACCAAAAGGAAAAAAAGAGCTAGAAGCCCAGGCTAATCTTCTAATTCAGAAAAAAGTATAGGATAAATGAATGATTTGAATTGCTAGTATTGTTATGTTATTATGACTGTTCTAGAGTCAGCTAGAAGTGAACAATCTCCTAACATCTTTAGGCTATTCATTTTGCACATGCACCTTTTTTTGTGGCAATATGATTGCATATACCATCACTTAAACATCAATATTAATAATAATACATACATATATGCTTTCACAATTTAGCCTCCCACTTCAAAATTTGATATCACACTTTATTCCTAATGACAAATATATTCAGCAAAAAACTGGATTGCTGTCCAGCTGGGCTCGGGCTTCATTCACCCTTTGGAAAGATAACCACCATCTACCTTACTCGTGTAGACTTACTGCAGCCTGGTTTCTGTTACAATAAAATTACTGTTGACCCAAAAAGTAAAAAACAAAAACAAAACACAATAAAAAAAAAACACCCACTGGATTGCTGAATTGAGGAAACTGCAAATTTTGTCTCAAAAGTTATTTTTATCTATTGATAATTGAATGAAGAATTTTTCTATTTACTTTTTATTGGTAGCAAGATGATATCATTTATCTACTGTACCCAAAGAATGAATCAGATTTTTTATGTCCCAAATTTCTGGGGACAGTGAGACAATGATCTCACAATTATCGAGAATAATACAATAATGTGTTTTTCAAATTTTACAGCAGCAGTCATGTCAAGTGTGTGATGAGATTCAAAATCCAGGTCAAAATCTTTTAAATTAAGCCATTCTTCTTTTGTAAACTTCTGAAAATAACTGCTGTAGAGACTTAGGTAATTCAAGGAACACAAGGAAACTTCACAATGCGAAATGGCTTCTCTAAGAGAATGAAACTTAACATCTATGTAGTAAACTATTTAAAATATTCACTATTTATATTAAAATTTTTACTTTCTTTCCTTCATTTTTCTTCTCTGCCCCCCCCCCCAAATAATCTAATGGAGTATATTCTCAACTTGGAATTACTAATATTTTGATAAATAAATGGGTTAGGTTTTCCAAAGCATGTAAGAGAAAAAGAGTGAGAGAGAAACAAAAAAGCTAATTAAAATGTTTTGTACTCTGGTATCTGCCAACTTTTAATCTTCATAATTTAGTGGTGAACTGGAAGGAAGAAAACGAAATTAGAGGGAGAAAATGAAACTAGGATAAAAGCAAGGACTTGTTTTTTTTTGCATAAATATGTAAATGCTAAACTCTGGAGAAATAATTCCTGCAACCGATGGAATTGCAGTCCAACAATCCATCAAAGAAAGGCAGTTAGTTTCTGACCATCCGTAAAAGAAGGTTAAGTGCTTATGCTACTGAAATATAGTAAAATCTTGTTATCAAAATTTACATTTTCTCCACAAATTTCACTCTTCCTCAATCTTATTAAATCTCTTACTGAACCCCACTTGCCAAATACTTGAGAATTTTCCACAATTTCTATCCTACTTCTGCAGGTAATTTCTATATCGTCTAGTTATTTCTCCCCTTTATCAGCTCAAGAGGTGAGTTAAATCAAGGGCTTAGAAAAAGAAAGCCAGTGTCTGAAAAGTCGAGTGGGAAACGTGTGTTCAACAGAAGTAAAATGATCAAACCCAAGGAGAAGAAAATGGAAAATCCAGGAGAGTTCCAGCATTATTTCAGCCTCATTAGGCGCTATTGTTTTCTACTTTAATAGTAAAAGTGATGCTAGTCAGACTGAAATAGTCCTGGAGCTTCTTAGAATTCATTTACTTGAGTGAAGAAAAACCCCACTCCTGCGCTGCTTTAACATTCATGCTTCCAGTTTCTTCAAGTTCTACTTTTCAAGACAGGGAGAAAAGCTTTAGGAGGAAGTGCAAATTATTTGTGCATATTGTGCTGGCATCAGAATAGGTACTTTTCTTTCATTTTATATTTTCCCTTATTTGCAACATTTTACTCTAATCCCCAGAAATAAAATATGATTTGTATTAAAACACTATATACCCCTCTCTCTTTATAGACTTTTTGTATGATTTGTCTTAAAGAAACATATATATTTGTGTATATGTACATATATACATATTTATGGGTATGTATATACATATACACACATACTTCCTTTGGTTTTTGATCTGTTCATACAAAACATGAACAAAATATAATGTTCTTTGTAACTATATGCCAACAAGGTGGTTTAAAATGTGATTTATATCTGCACATTCCAAAACATCATATTGCAAACCTTCACAAAACATTCTAGGCTAGGTCTATACAATCTAAGCACAGTGAACAGATACATACTAAAGTTGGGTCTGCTCAACTATAAAACAAAATTTTCTCTTGCTTCAAAGACCCATACATACAGGCTGGCTGGCCCCAGACTCTTGGAGACTAAATTTTGGTGTGAGGTTTATAAATTCTGGAGAGGCACAGCTTGTTTTCCGGAGAAATCTCAATATATTCTTGGGTTTGCCTATAATTTTTATATTAATAATGATATAAGCAGTTGCCACTAAAATTCTGTGCAACTTTAGAATTACTTGGGTGGAAAAAAGTTCTTTGGGTGCTATTTTTTGATTGTGGAAAGTAGCATTCTTCTCATTGTTAGTTCAGTGAGGTAGTCTCTAAATGTACGGCTTTCTGAGTATTTAGGCAGAGATAGAATTGATGGTCAAATACAGGACCTCCTTATGGAAGTTAGCTTGAGCATGCACAAGATGGAACAAGTTCAAAAAGATTCTGTCCTCTTCATCTCGGTCTCCTATATGCCATACACAGGAATGGACAGTGGGGAGAAAATGACAGTTAAGTTTTAAAATATATGATCTATTTAAAACATAAGATGTCCCAATTTTTTTCTAGCAATATGTAGCAGAAGACTAGTTATTGATCTTTATTTAATCAGATGTTAACCATTGAGAGCATGGAATTCTGTAACAGCACTGAATTAGAAGTCAGAAGAAAAGGATGCTGGTCCATGTTACTTTTAACTTTATGACCGAGGGTAAGTCAGATATTCTCTAAGCTTTAGTTTTTTCATCTGTAAAATAGGGTTAATTATCATGTTGGCTACCTAATAAAACTGTAAAAAATATACAGTAAAACTATATAAATACAGGATATTATGATGAGTATGATAGTTGATTAGTGAGCAAGTTAAAATTTTTTGTTGTGCAGAATAGAAATTGGATCCTTTCAGAGCAGACTCTTTGACTTTGTTTTCCATTAAAACTAATATCAGATTTAAAAAGTGACAAAACCAGAAACTAAATATATCTCATGGAAAAACAAACAAAATTATCTACTCCTTCTATTCTTGGTTTAGAACAGCGGTTCTCAACCTGTGGGTCGCGACCCCTTTGGTGGTCAAACGACCCTTTCACAGGGGTCGCCTAAGACCATCCTGCATATCAGATATTTACATTACGATTCATAACAGTAGCAATATTACAGTTATGAAGTAGCAACGAAAATAATTTTATGGTTGGGTCACAACATGAGGAACTGTATTTAAATGGCCAGAAGGTTGAGAACCACTGGTTTAGAAATAAAAGTCTATACAGAATTATCCCTGTCTCACGTGGAGACTAAAATGCATTTTATTCACACCTGTGCACCATCTACATGCATACTCACCAGACATAATTGACTGCAGCATTTCCATTATAATACATGCAAATGCATTTGCCACATTCTGCAGGAAGTTGTTTTTTTCAACTGAGGTACTAAAGACTTTACAGACTTTTTGCATCATTTTAACTGCCCAGTCCATGCAGTATAGTTCTTTCTCGCACACCTGATTTAGACATACAAAGCATTATGGAATATCTTCATTTAAAGAAAGCTATACACGCCCTAACCGGTTTGGCTCAGTGGAGAGAGCGTTGGCCTGCGAACTGGAAGGTCCCAGGTTTGATTCCGGTCAAGGGCATGTACCTTGGTTGCAGGCACATCCCCAGTGGGGGGGTGTGCAGGAGGCAGCTGATCGATGTTTCTCTCTCATCGATGTTTCTAACTCTCTATCCCTCTCCCTTCCTCTCTGTAAAAAATCAATAAAATATATTTAAAAAAAACAATCTAAAAAAAATAAAGCTATACAATTTGAAAATTGGATTAACTATGATGGTTTATGATTTTATATAATTTATTACACATGGCATTATATTGAGTCTATAAGTGAGAAATGTTTCTATATCTAACATTCCTTTGCTTTCAAATGAAAACTCTGGTTCAAGATTATCATAGAATATATTTAAAAATTAATATATATATATTTTTTGTTAGTCCTCATCCAAGGGTATTTTTCCATTGATTTTTAGGGAGACTGGAAGAGAGAGAGAAAGGCAGGGAGAAACATCGATGTGAGAGGAACACATTAATTAGTTGCCTCCTGCACGCCTGATCAGGGCCTGGGCCAGGGAGGAGCCTGCAACAAAGGTACGTGGCCTTGACCAGAATCAAACCCAGGACCCTTTGGTCCACAGGCCAACGTCTATCCACTGAGCCAAACTGGCTAGGGCAATTTACTTTTCAATTACAGTTTACATTTAATATTATTCGGTATTAGTTTCATATGTACATCATAGTAGTTAGAAAATCATGTACTCACTGTCCCATACATAGTTATATTATTGACTATATGCTCTATGTTGTAGTCTACATATCTGTGACTATTCTGTAACTACCAATTTGTACTTCTTAATCCCTTCAATCATTTTTACACAGACCAACTGCCAGTCTGTTCTCTGTATCTTATCATAGAATATTATTAATGTAAGAACTAATATTGAAAACAATTATTATTTTTATGGAAAATAAGACTTCTGCCCATTCACTCATGCAATAGATATTGATTGAGCACATGCTAAGAGGTGGAAATACTATGATAAGTCATAAAGACAGGGCTTCTATTTTGAAGGAGTCTAATCAGGGTGACAGACAAACAAGAAATTTCAATAGGCAAGAGAACTCTATAGTATTATCAACTTTCCATCTTGAAAGTTATAGGAACTATTTATCTCTCTATTGTTTAAAAGATAAGTATTTAAAGAAAAGACTACATGTTAATAGTTAAAACTGAAAAGAAAAAGGTTTACTTAATAACATTCTAAATGGCCATATTAACACATAGCCAAATAATACACAGCATGGAAATAAACTTTATAGTAGTGTCACTAAATAATATTAATCTGACAGGAAAGATGTATTGCCTACTTATGTATAAGGAATGGTACAAAGCACTATGAAAAGCACGTGACATAGTCCTGGATTTCAAAGAACTTGCAATCTGTTTTGGGAGATAATTTACCACTCACATAAAAAGGCTTAAGAACACTAGGTAAATGAAGATAAAGAGAAGACAAATCTGAGGCAATTTAGGGAAAATTAATGATCAGAGTTGAGATGGTAATCAGGAAAGGCTTTCTGGAGAAGGCTTCTTCACCCAGTGACTTCCTCTCCATTCTGTTTGCTATGGTGCTGTCAAAGTGACCTTTTAAAAACTTGAAACTGATCACATCACTCCCCTTCCTAAAACTTTTCAGCAGCTCCCTGTTAAAGGATGTGTTCAAGCTCCACAGAAAGTCTACCAGGCCCTTCATTACCTAGCCTTTCCCTTTCTGTCTAATCACGCTTCCTCCTCTTCCTCTTCTTTACATTTTACCCTTCAGAAATACTACTGAGCTACTTACAGTCCTGTGAATATAGCCATGCAATTCTCTTTCTCTTCCTCTCTCTTTTGGAGAGAATCTGTTTAATTATTAAAATAAATATTTATATTGAAATTATAGTTAATTTAGTAGCTTTATTCACATTTTTAAAAGAGCCACAGAGGTTTCATACATGTTTTAAGCAGTTGAGTTGGTAATGACCCTGTCTCCATTTCCTAGGAAATGAATTATATTCAATTATTCCTCACAACAGCCAACTTGAGATTACGCCATTGCTTTTGAAGCATTGGTTGAGCTGGCATCTGCGATGGTAGCCAAATAAGTGATTTGCCCTCTCTATCTGCCTTGTGAACTTCTACTCATTTTTTAAAATAAATTTGGCTTGAGAAAGCCCTCACTATGCTCTACTTTCATCCATATCGGCTCCTCTTTGCTACCTCTGATTGTATCTTTCTGCATATATAGTTTTGCACTTATCTCACTGAATTTATTTACATATACCTTAATATCACTTAAAACACTAAAAGCAGCTTTCTGTCAGAGAAATGTTTTATGAATTTCCATAGTCCTAGAATCTCACATAATGTATGGTCTATAGTAAAAACTCAATTTTTGTTAAATGAATATTAAATATATTTTTAAATGTTTTGTTTTGAAAAACATTTTAACTATAGAAAGTAGAGAGACTAGTATAATGAACCCCATGTATCCACTTTCCAGCTTGCCAATCTTGTTTCACCTTTACCTCCATTCACTACCACATCCTCTCCCTGCTGCCCATTGATTATTCTGAAGCAAATCAAATAGAGTACTTTAGTTTTTATTTATTTTTATTTAATTTTATTGATTTCAGAGAGGAAGATTTAATTTTATTGATTTCAGAGAGGAAGGGAGAGGGAGAGAGAGAGGAAGAGGAAGAGGGAGAGGGAGAGGGAGAGGGAGAGGGAGAGGGAGGGAGAGAGAGAGAGACATCAATGATGAGAGAGAATCATGGATTGGCTGCCTCCTGCACGCCACACACCGGGGATCGAGCCACAACCCAGGCATGTGCCCTGACCAGGAATTGAACCCAGGACCCCTCAGTCCGCAAGCCAATGCTCTATCCACTGAACCACATCGGCCAGGGCAAGTACTTTATTTTTTAATAGAATTTTTGAAAAAAGAATATAACTTTCAGAGCTGTATGATGACAATCTAGACATAAAGCGGGGAGAAGTTAATACAGAGAGTAATTCCAAATATGATAGCTTATTACTATTTACTTTTTGTTAATCCTCACCCAAGGATATTTTTCCATTTTTTTTTTTTTTTAGAGAGAGTGGAAAGGAGGGAGGGAGAAGAGGGAGGAAGAGAGATGAGAGAGAGAGAGAGAGAATGAATGAGAATGAGATATATGAGAGAGATACATCGATCCGATCGGTTGCCTCTAGCCCTCGCCCCGACTGGGGCCTGGGATCAACCTGCAATCCAGGCACTTGCCCTTGATGGGGGGAATGGAACCTGAGACCCTTTGGTACATGGGACGATGCTCTACCATTGAGCCACACTGGCCAGGGCTATTACATATATTTTACAATTTTATAAGTATATATTATAAGATATATTCTTATATACTTATTCTTTCAAAATATTTTGTACATATTTCAGTTCCTTCAGGGCAGCTTCCTGGCAGGTCAACTATAATGTTAAACAACTTGTTAGAGAAAACTTATTTTTTACTTACCAAAGCCAAAAAGACTATCAGTCTTGCCAGTTCAGCGGTCCGTCCATTCACAGCTTTACTAGCCATGAAAGTGAAACAGATGTCGTTCCCACTTAGGATTAGGAGACGTGCATTATTTTCTAGAAGCCACTCACGAGGAACCACTTTTATTAGAGGAAGAACAGTTACTTAATGAGAAATTGCACAATAGCTATAGTAAACATCATTAATTACATGCAATATTACATCACTTCATTGGAAATATGATTATTGCCAAGGGAAAAGCTCAGAAAAAAATGCTTTAGTTTTTTAATTACAGCATTTAACTGGAGACAGAGATTACTGCCATGTCATGGCAGCTCTTATACATGTACTAGTAATACAGTCAAAGCATTTTTCCTACAGATAGATCAACAAGCAAGGTGGTCTAATCCTGTGAAAGGAAAGAAATCTTGAAAACTTCAGAATCTAAAGAATTTTGCATAAATGGGAAAAATTGTTTCACCTCTGCCATACCATTAAGAGAGGGTTTCTTCTTATACAACCAAGGAAGGTGTTTTTGAGAACTTGCAAAATGGGATTAATTAAATTATGAAGCTTTCAAATAATAATGGTAATAAAAATATACCTATAACATTCACAATTAAAGAAAAGTAAGTTGATTATATCCAGTCTCTTCAAACAATGCCTAATTCTTTAAATATTTTAAAGCATTTAATGGTAGGCAAGTCATTTGTTACCTGTAGAATTACTATTATGATTTTAAAAAATATATATTTTATTGATTTTTACAGAGAGGAAGGGAGAGGGATAGAGAGTTAGAAACATTGATGAGAGAGAAACATCAATCAGCTGCCTCCTACACACTCCCCACCGGGGATGTGCCCACAACCAAGGTACATGCCCTTAACCAGAATCGAACCTGGGACCCTTGAGTCCGCAGGCCGACGCTCTATCCGCTGAGCCAAACCGGTCAGGGCTACTATTATAATTTTATAACTGTATTCTAATAATAAATTATGTTACTCTGTGTGATAAATATGTTATTTTACCTGATAGTTCATCTATAAGACTGATAACATCATCTGCTGTCCACTCTTTGATGCCTGTGTCATATAGTAATTTAATGGCATCAGCCAGACCTTTCAGACTAGATTCATCTGTAGGTTCTTCTACCATTTTCTGCCAAACCACTTGTCCTGAATGATAATTGAAACAAAGATTAGGTTATGACAGAATAGTTGACTTTGTGATAAAGACTTCATGGATTATTTAAAAAGCAAATTGGATTGCATAATGGAATTCATTACTTATATGTGCTACTTTCATAATGAAAGTCAATTCTGATAACAGTATAAATTTGAATGTCTCTGACTGATGTGATGAAGCACAGCCATAATAGCTAAATGAAGTAAAGAAAAGGTAGTTTCACTAAGCAGAATAGTACTTTTAGTTAAAAGATAATGCTACTCTGGTAACAAAAATTGGAATAAACAATTAATGTAATTTTACTGAAATAAAATAAAATCTGAAAAAGAGAACATGCTATATTTGAGGATCTCCCAAACACTTATATCAAAACAGAGTAATCCAGTTGATTTTTTATTATTTACCTATGACCAATTCTCTTTGTGAATTATGCACCAAAATTTAATTATAGATTGGCTTCTTGCTGCTATTCAACACAATTTAAACTAGTTACCTCCTGATATAAGGCAATGTGAACTAAAGAACTGCATGCTAATTTTAATATTAATCTAAATTTATTAGAAAGGCAAAAAAATTTTAAAAAATCACATGCACCCAAAATTAAGTAAAACATCAATATCAATACACTACTTAGATTTACTGGCACTTAGTCCCCTCCAGCAGCTAACATAATCTTGAATTAAGATAATGTTTAAAAATGAAAAGCAGCTATTTCCTATCCAGAGATGATAGGAAAATATTTGGTAGTGGCCTGCAGGGAACAATTTCCATCTTGAAGCGTAAGTTACGCACGAGTTAATGTATATAAATTCATGAAATCATGAAACATTTCAGTCATTAGGAATGATGAAACTGAGCGGGTACAAAAAGATATGCTTCCTAAAGTAAAAGTAATTAACCAGTTTTATAACATATCTTGCTAAAAAATAGATGCTCACCATCTTGAGGAGATATTGGTCCAAAGATGATATATAGTAATCTTGCCTGATTCACCATTGGCCATGGTTTTAATATACGTGTCAACCAAAAAGCAGAATCACTTCTATGTGTCCAATGATCAAACAGGACATTCCTACAGAACAGTCTGATCCTTAACTCTAGTTTTCGGGAATTTCCTATGAACACAAAAGGCTTGTAAACCATTTTTCCTAGAAAGGTTGATGTGCATAATAAATAAGTCAAATTTATTATTATACAATTGTTAATATACTAAAAGCATTAATTCACTTTCCTCTGTAAAATTTTTAGATTATTAAGGGACTGGTTTTTGTTTTTTAAATATATTTTATTGATTTTTTTACAGAAAGGAAGGGAGAGGGACAGAGAGCTAGAAACATTGATGAGAGAGAAACATCAATCAGCTGCCTCCTGCACACCCTCTGCTGGGGATGTGCCCACAACCAAGGTACATGCCCTTGACCGGAATTGAACCTGGGACCCTTCAGTCCGCAGGCCGACACTCCATCCACTGAGCCAAACCAGTCAGGGCTAAGGGATTGTTTTTAAAAAGCTTCGAGATATGATTTACATAGCATACAATTTGCCCATTTAAAGTGTACAATTCAATGGTTTTTAGTATGTTCACAGATATGTGCAGCTATCATCAAGTGAATTTTAGAATATTTGAGCATCTCAAAAAAGAAATTCTGCTCTTTTAGTTACCACTCCCAGCCCTAAGCAACCAATGATTTATTATTTGTCTCTATAAATTTTCCTCTTCTGGGATTTCATATGAATGAAGTCATACAGTATGTGGTCTTTTGTGACTAGATCCTTTCACTTAGCATAATGATTTGAAGGTTCATTCATATTATGGCATGTATCCAGCTTAAGTAATAAAATATTATTAGTACAGTTGAAGCCCTCTGAGTACTTCTCTTTCTCTACTCACATGCCACTTGAGCCTCACTATCCAATTCAGTGTTTATCATTCTCTTATATTTCTTTGTTGTTTTACTATAAACAGATACCACAATTTATTTTTAAATATCCTTTTGAACTGTGCTTTTTTTCTATTTTAACTTCTGTATGTTATTTCTGAATTTTGGTTCTTTACCTGGTTTGCTGAAGACAATGGTCTGCATTTTGCGGGAGAGATCAGTCAGCTCACATAAAAAGTTAAAAACACGATGGCACTCAAGTTCATCCCAACCTGCTGTTAAGGTCTGAGGATAATAAAATAAATGAAACATTGCAGATGTTTAGGCCTCAAATCAAAACATAAGTCACTATTGCCTTATGAGCACATAACTGTCATAGCACGTGATCCAGGTGATTTGTAATTTTTATCCACTATGGAACTATTGACATTAATAAGATATTTTACATAAATTATAGGAATGCTCCAAATCCAGTTTCTTTTTCATTGTAAAGGGAGTATGTTTTCAGAGAACTTCTAAATGATACTGAATCTTGAACTCTGACAGTATGAGGAAAATAACAAAGGCCCAAACCCTCAAACACAGCTTTAGACATCTGACTCATAAGCATACTATGGCTTAGTTTTAGACTACAGTAGAACCCCTTTAACCCCCTCTAGCTATCATTATGATATTGCTTACAAAATGATTTCATTTTAATGTGACAATTATGAGCATTTATGACATTTGGATGTGAACAAGCAAAAAAATTTTATTAGAGCAAAATTTAATAATTATTTTTGAGCAAATCCAAATGTATAGTTAAACATCTATGGAAAGGAAATTCAAATGGTATATCACTATACAGTTGACCCTTGAACAACACAGGCTTATAATGCCCAGGTCCTTTATGCAGATTTTTTTCAGCAAATACCTGTAGTGTTTTCAATGTGAGGTTGGGAGTACACAGATATGGAGAGCTGACTGAATGCATTGATCTATGTCATTTTATATAGGGGACTTGAGCATCCATGGCTTTTGGTATCTGTGTGGAGTCCTGGAACCAATCCCCCTAGAATGCCAAGAGACAACTTACATTTTGGGGGAGTCAAAAGTTATACACAGATTTTCAACTGTGTGTAGGTTGGTGCCCCTAATGCCTGTGTTGTTCAAGGGTCAACTGTAATTAGATTTTGAAGATTTCTTAAAATAGTTGACCTGGATTTCAGTAGTGTATAAATTAATCTATTATCTCTGGAAGGACATACAAGAAACTGCTAACATTGGTTAATTCTATTGAAGGGCACTCAGTGGACAAGGGACAGGTCTTGGAGGGAGACTTACTTTTCACTTTACACCTTTTTATTTTATATAAATACACGTGCTTACATTACCTGCCCTCTAAAAGAAGAAAGAAAGAAAGGAAAAAAATCTATCTTGAAAGAAGGCTAGTAGAAGGGCCTACCCTGGGATCAGAAGGTGGCTATCAGGCTGGGACATAAGCAAGATTGTTGTAGGACTGTTGTAAACCTCATAAGGTTGTTGTAGGTTTTAAAAGTTAGTACATGTAAATTGCTTAGAATCATATAATATATTATCAATATTGAATAACATTACATTATGTTATTATGTTCTTTGTGTATAATAAAAGTTTAATTAAGCCCCGGGAGTGTGGCTCAGCAGTTGAGTGTCGACAAAATATTCTTAAAATCATACAACTGATTTTTTTCTTTTTTCCTAGCTCTACTGAGATATTACTGACATGTAAATTAAAGACATACAATGTAGTAATTTTATATATGTGCATATTGCAAAATGGTTACCACATGGGGGTTAGTTACATCTATCACCTTAGTTACAATTTTTTCATACAGTTTATTTCTAAAATCACATCTCAAATAACTAGCCCAAGACTTAAAACTCATTACACACACATACACACACACCTCACCTCACACTATTTCTAGTCTTTACAACAGTGGCTAGAAATGTTGAGAACATTGGTATAGAGCAGGTAAATGTTAAACATTTCTTACCAGTGAGAAACCCAAGAAGAAAATTGAGGTGGCAAACATTACTAGACTAACACGTCAAATTTTTACAGTTTTATTTTGTTCTTTTTAACATTTTTAAAAATATACTTTTATTGATTTCAGAGAGGAAGAGAGAGGGGAGAGAGAAACATCAATGATGAGAGAGAATCATTGGTCGGCTGCCTCCTGCACGCCCCCTACTGAGGATCCCTTGACTGGAATCAAACCCAGGACCCTTCAGTCCACAGGCTGATGCTCTCTATCCACTGAGCCAAACCAGCTAGGGCTATTTTGTTCTTTTTTTAGATTATTATTACCTTTATTTTCCCATGGAACAATGGATTACATGCTTTACTTGTCAACAATTCAAAAACATTTTCTTCTTTCATTAAAAAAAAAGTACCGCCCTACCCAGTATAGCTCAGTGGATAGAGCATCTGCCTGCGGACTCAAGGGTCCCAGGTTCAATTCCGGTCAAGGGCATGTACCTTGGTTGCGGGCACATCCCCAGTGGGGAGTGTGCAGGAGGCAGCTGATCGATGTTTCTCTCTCTCATCAATGTTTTAACTCTCATTCCCTCTCCCTTCCTTTCTGTAAAAAATCAATAAAATATATTAAAAAAAAATAAAAAATAAAGTACCTGTAAAAGCATGCCATAACATGATAATCCTGAACACTGCATAGGAGCTGCACAGCCATTGAATTTAAAACAGGGAACCTGTAAAGAGAACAACTATTCATTCCTTCTTTTCAGTGGAACTGTACAATGATTTTACGTTTGACATTCAAATTTAATGGAAATGCAAACATTTTTTCAGTATTAACTGAAAATAATGTTAAGTAAATAACATTAAATAACATTGATTAGCATTGTTATATAGGTGGGGATTATGAAAGAAATATAAAGCAAAGGCTGCCTTCAAGGAGCTCACAATTTATTTAGGAGAATAAGATATACACATGTGAAGTTACTTTGATGATTTAAGGTTAGAATATGTATAAATGGCAAAATGACCAAAAAAGTACATCAGTTATTATGAAAACAAGGAAATGATAAATTTGGGAATGATCAAAAAAGCTTATGAAGGATGTGAAACAAGCAATGTCTAAAGTAGGATTCAGATATAACAAATGGAAAAGATTGGTGAGGGAAACAATAAGGGCAAAATTGTATAGAGGTAGGAATAAAAAAACTTTATTTGGGAATAAAAATATGATCAACTTAACTAGACTCAAAGTAATAGGAAGTACAGTTGTATGTCAGGGAGAACCTTAAATACCAACTATGGACTTTGGACCTTATCTTGCTGAAATTGAGTAGCCACTGAAAGACTTTTAAGCAAGAAAGTTAACTTGATGAAAGTGATGCTTTAGGAAGAATAACCTTGATTCATTGTCTTGGGGACTGAAGAAATGGATGGCAGAAAGGTCATCTGGGAAGCTGCTATAATAATATAGACCTGAATTCAATGCAAATATTGACATGAAAAAAGCTAGTGCATGAGAAATAGTTTGCATACTACTGAGTATAGAACTGAACCATCAGTATATGTATGTTTGGGTTTGAATAGTAAAACTCATTTTCTTACATAGAGATTATTATACATTGATACACATTTCCAAGTCATAAATTATCATAAAAGGGTTATTTTATATATTAAAATACTTTCCTATGTTTTTTGTATATTTTAACATTCAGAAATTACTTCATTTTAATAAAATATCTAAATCACCAGTTTAAAACATCCTCATGTGGGATAAAAATACTTCTATACTCTGATAAACCTAATAACCTTAAGTGATGTATTTAGTTATATAAAAATTTTTTTACAATAAGTAAAAGATTACTATACTACATTTTGGTGTTTTATAATCTTTGAGTGCTTGGTAAAGTATTAGATTATCATCAGTTAATTTTTTAGTACTAATTCATGAAGTTTTACTAATTAAGAATAGAACTTAAATGAGTATGAGACAATCTTACTGGAAATCAAGATTGCGAACTAATTCAGAAGTATAATCTTACTTCTGCGAGTATCTTGTGAATGTACTTTAGTCTTTCTTTTGTGGGTAGCAACAATGTACATCTTTTAAACAGTAAACCTGAGAAAGTAAAACAAACACATGTAAAAACAGTGACAATTAAAAAATATCTATAAAGTGCAATCAATTAAAATATATCTATTAAGCACTGCATAATGTTTCCTGAAAGTTAAGTATAGTATACCACAGTGAACTGTGAGCTGATAGATTTTTTTAAAGAGGAATTTTGGGAGGAAGGGTATAACATTTATATGTTGAATACCAAGTGACTCTGATGTCTACCTAAGAGGCACTGATATAAAATCTTATATTATGAAATTGATACTATAGGACAGATATGGAAACGTTTAAAATTATTTAGATTTTAAAAGATACAAGACAAAAAATACACTAGGAAACTTTATATTGTCTTTATTCCATAGAAAACATATTCCAATATCTCTTGAAATCAGCCTCATGTCCACAAAGGAAAATGTTTTGAATTGCAAAACATGGAAAAATGGGAAAAGAGATTTTGTATTCCTTTTGGAAAAAAAAATTAAAGTCATAAGTCCTTGAAATTTCAGAGGTTTGAAGTCATTTTTGCTCACAGAAAATATTCAGTTTGGATGAAATATCTATTTCTTCCTTCAAAGATATCCTTTTATGGTGTTTGCATGTTAAGAATGTATAGAATTTTGTGTTCAGATATTTAAAAATGAAAAAAAGCTCTTCAATTTCCCAGAGAGATCTGTTACTTCAACTACAGTGACAGGAAGTGACTGATTTGTTTCCTCGAACTTTAAGTGGTCTGTTTTCCTAAAATGGCAATACAGTGTTAACATTCCTATGAGGGCAAATATCCTCAAATTAAAATAAGATATATGGAAGGAAAATATATGCCTGAATATCATGGCTCTATTCAGTTTTTATTTTCTCTGCATTTACTTTTTTTAACATAATATAATTACTACTTCATATAATTCTGTAGACTATATGAGAATCTAATTTATTTTTAGAAGTTGCTATGTTTGGATAACACATGACCAGAACTGACTCTTAAACATAAACCCTCCCTATTTTTGTACATAAAAAGACATTTTCAGTGTTTGGTTTTTAGGCTGAGTTCTTTTCCTTTCATGTTTTGGCATTCAGTCCCATGGTATATCATAGCTAGGGAATTGCAAGCTATAATTAATGTTGGTTGCCTTTTCTAATGTAAAACTCCTCTATTTTTAAGGGTTGCAATTCACCATATAAACCAATACAGGCTGACATTTTTTTTTAAAACACAAGTGCTCTGCTATATCCTTTGGAGACCAACTTCTTTAATTTCTTCCCACTAAAATAGTCAGATGTAATGTTCTTTCCCCACTGGCCATCTGCTCTGTTTTGTATGAAGAAGCAAATTAAAATTTATAATATTCAAAGAGCAGGAATCTGAAAATGTTACATTAAAGTCTGAAAATAAGAACAGATCAGATAGGAATAGCAACATGAGAAAATGTAAGTACATCAAACATTTACCTAAAGAATCAGTCATAAGCCAGATATCTGCATCAAAATTAAAATAAGGTTACGATCATTACATGACTAAAACTGTTTTAAAAATGTAGCTATTAAGATCAATACACATTTGTGTTTTTTAAAAATATACTTTTATTGATTTCAAAGAGGAAGGGAGAGGGGAGAGAGAGAGAAACATCAATGATAAGAGCGAATCATTGATCAGCTGCCTCCTGCACGTCCTCTACTGGGGATCCAGTCCACAGCCCACACATGTGCCCTTGACTGGAATCAAACCCAGGACCCTTCAGTCCGCAGGCAGACACTCTATCCACTAAGACAAACCAGCTAGGGCACACATTTGTATTTTTAACTGACTTATCCATATAATTGTCTTAATGCTTTGTTTGTTTGTTTAAGCAATTGAGCCTTGGTCAGGGGAAAAAAAAACTTTTTCAGATCAAAACCAAGAATAAGCTCATTACCTAACCAAGTACCACTTTCTCTGCAACTAATCATGCTTGAAAAAAGATATTTACAATAACAAGTAGCAAAAAGTAACTGCATATTCTGTTACAGACTTTACTAAGCCTAATCATAAAAGCTGAAGCCAATAACACTGTAATCAAATTATATACCTTTCATTTAGTCTTGTTAAATATACCTGTCAAATACAGTTTTATATATTTACACATCTATATAGTCTTATTTTATTATCTTAAAGCTAGGCATCCTTGGGCTACTAAAACATAATATTCATTAACTCACCTGTATACCTTTATTTAAATCTTAAGATCACGTTGATATTTGGTTTTATTGTCATGCTTTGGTTAATTATAAAGTGATTTCATAATTAAATTGTTGTCATTAATTAAGTAAATATAGAATTTTATTTTAGCACTCTTAGGAAAAATAAAATCAATAAATGGAGTGAAAGACAAATGAATACAAATCAAGGGAAAAAAGATTATGTAAATTTCCTTTGGTAATATTCATTTAATCATAACATAATGACTTGTTAGTAAACTGTACAATGCCTAAAAAAAAGCCATTGTTTCTGATAAAAGAATAAAAGAATAAGTGATCTTCCACAATAAAGTGTTTAAATTTCTTTTCTATTTTAAGGACCAGATTATGGTTGAAAGGGAAAAGAGGTATAAAGATGAAACTCATTAGGATTATGGTTAAAAGGGAAAAGAGGTATAAAGATAAACTCAGTAGATCCACAGGAAATAAAATACAATATACATCAATTTCCTAAACTGATAAGCCACTTAGAAAAAAAGCATAGGTGACATTGTATCCACATGAAATCACAAGGGCTGACACTTTACATTAAAGGGCATTCTCTTGTCTTTAAAGTTAAGTGTAAGAGACTGCTGTTAAGGGAAAGTCCTCACATTGAAGAGTAAAAGCATCATAGAAATCGGCACATATTAGGAAATATTTCATTTCCCATGAATCTCACAGAAATGTATAAGAAAATCCCATTAAGTATAGTTCTTTGCTTGTTACAATTCTTATTACACAAATTACCTAGAGATCTGTAGTGTTCCAATACAGCAGAGTCTTGTCTCTTGCCAGGCAGCTCAAGGTTATGAAAGTCCTGTAGTAAAAGTCTTTTGCTTCCTGATGAGGTTGAGATATAATTAATAATGTGCTGGCTGACTGTTTTGGACACCATGCTTAGCATGCTGACATCCTTCACTACCAAAGGAAAAATAGATACATATATATGAACGGCTTAAAGACAAGAACGTCACTGTTAGTACAGTGTAATAATTGATAAGTTTGCTCATTAATAATGATACTAAATAATAGAGAAAATAAAGAGGAAAATCTTAAAATTGTTTTAAATCCAGTGCTCAATAAATTAGGAACATTTTGGGATGTAATAGTCAAGTTACCATGTCATTATAATTAGAAGCATGCTTAGAGAGTTTGAGTATTGTACTTTCTCATTGTATCTCTTACCTAACAATGATGAAACTTGGGAAAATAATCTTACTGTGAACACCATTAATTCTAGCATGGCCAACGATGACAAACTAGTTCTTGGGAAAAACAAAAACATAGTCCCCAACCCTCACCTGATAAATATCTTAAGATTATTTGGAATATTTCCAATGGCAAGGCTCTAAAATTTCCAAGTGCTGATAAGGGCTGAGAATCTGAGTCCAGGGTGTTGGAAACATGGCTGGATCGACGACTACTACGTCTATATTTCTGGTTGGGAATCAAAGTGAAACTGGTATTTACTCTAGATGCCATCCTTTTTCTTATCTTGTGAATTTATCCTGGTTAGAAAAAACAAAGTACAAGAGACAAAGAAGAAAGGAAATTATACTGATGAAGAACTGTTGTTTTTTTTAAATGAAGAGGTTGATATTTTGATGGGAAATAGTGGCCTCTCTATATATTTACAAAGCTTTTTAATATGGTGTCCAATTTATGGAGTTCCCACCAGTACAGTCATTACGGCATGATAGGAAATATTTAAAAATATTTCTCTCTTAGCAAAATATTCTAAAGAGTTTTAGTAGAAAACGAGAATGTATTTGGATGAAATCTAGTCTAATATGCAAACATTTTATTTTTTTATTTTATTTTATTTTAAAATATATTTTACTGATTTTTTTACAGAGAGGAAGGGAGAGGGACAGAGTGTTAGAAACATCGATCAGCTGCCTCCTGCAAACCCCCCACTGGGGATGTGCCCGCAACCCAGGTACATGCCCTTGACCGGAATCGAACCCGGCCGATGCCCCACCCACTGAGCCAAACCAGTCCGAGCTAATATGCACACATTTAAAAAAGAAAGACTTAACACAAAAGAAAACAATATAACAAATTCAACACATTCAATTTCTGTCAGTTACTATGTTGCTTTTATAACCTTTACATGAAAAAGTCAAAATATGGATGTAGCTTTATATTTTTGTAGTAATGTTTTTTTCTATTTCTTTAAAACTGGGCACTGACATCTTTTTTTTAGAAATAATAAAAACAAAGAGATAAAAAATAGAGACAAAGTTTAGCGCTTTTAAAGTTGTACTCGCTCTACGAGACTCAGAAGGTGGCCTTGCCACGCGCAGCGACACGCTGTGTAAACCTATAAATAAGCAGTGAAATTAAGGTCTTGTGATATTAACAAGACAAATCAATCAATGAGTAACCATGTCCCCTCAATTTGACTTTCGGTGAATCACAGTCATTGATCGGTCTGAGGAAGGGCCTACACCAACTTGATTTCAAAATGAACATTTCTCAGGGGGAACTAGGAATCACCGATATTTACTGATACGAAATAATAATTAAAAAACACACAAACACACAGTGACACGGCCACTCGCTCCCGTTCGGAGAAACACGGCCTTTCACAGACGGACGCGCAGCCTCAGCTCCGGGCCGGAGCCTGGTCTCCGGAGGGACAACCGGGGCCCTTCGCCCGCCGCAAACTCTCGGGCCAAAGTGCATTTCCTCCCTTGGCCAGAAAACTGCCGAAGCCACATGGTTACTTATGCGGCCTGGAAGGTGACAGAGCGGCCTCAGAGCAGTTACACCTCCGCACGCGCGGCCGGAAGCCCCGGGCCTCGTGCAAAGCAGAGACCCGCCCGGACCCGGCCGCCATCGGGGACACGCGCACACCACGCGGCGAGACAACACTAGGAAGATTCAGTCTGCTTACAAACGCGTTGGTTAATGTCATCCCAGAAACTCACGTATATATTTCTTTATAAAAAAGGGGGGTGGGGGAATCACTCATACTATTTTGTAATCTTTTTTAAATTGTAATTAAAATGGTCATTTCTTCCCATGCCCATAGATGCACGTCCACAGGGAACAGATCTAAGGGCTGCCTGTGATCCACCCAGTGGAAGAGTCAGTTCCTTCACCCCGAGGGGGTGGTGGTGGTTTCCCTCCCAGGGGGCATTTTAAAGCATTTTCGCTTATTATCCAGACAAATCGGGCCCGGGGGTCGCTTCTCTGCGGGCCTTGGGAGGAGGGCGGAGGGTGGGCCTGTGGGCGCCTCAGATTCACGATGTTGGATAATAAATGTCGCGCCTCGCAGGGGCATTCGGGGCGTCAGCGGGTGGAAGCACCAAGCCCGGGGCCTTCCGAAACCAAAGCCTCTTCTCACCACCGGGACTCCTCTCACTCAGACCTGAGCGGGTGAGACTTTTCTGAAAAGCTACCAGGTGTCCCCCCAGCCTGTTGCTGGGTTCCCCTCGCCCCTCTGGGGAGCGAGAGCCACACCCCGAAACAAGAGCAGCACCGGTTCCCGTGCCCTCGGCCCAGCCCGACTGTTTGCCAAAGGCTTGGAGCGCCCTCTTGGCGGAACTTTTTCCTCCCTTTCAGGGGAAATCGTCCCACAGCGATTCGCCGGGCTTTCGATTTTGTTCGACCCTCAGAAAACCTTCTGAAGAGACGCACCCCGTCTCCCCGGGGACGAGCCCCGAACACCTCCAACGCGGCCAACCAGAGGCCACGCGAGGGAAACCGGCGGCCCACGGACCACGCCGCACCGGGTGCATCTCCATCTCTCACCCCCTTCAGTCCGTCAGGAGAGGGAAACTACCTCAAGAAAAGACGGGGGAAACAAATCTCTTTTTACCACAGAATTTGACCGTTTTCCGGCTAAAGAATCACAGGAAGATGGGAGTTAGTCGTTGTGCCCCACCATCCTCAAATTTCTTAAAGTTTTTTAAGAAAAATCTCCTCAAGGTTTTCCGGCCGGGAAGAGAGGTCCGGCTCGGATCCGCTCCGGCGCTGCGGTCGCGCCTCCCAGGAGCCCCAGTGGCCTCGAGAAGACTTTAGAATCCTCCCAGGAGCCCCAGCGGGAGGGAGGCCCCGCCCCTCATGAATATTAATAAGAGCGCCTCCCCTAGTGTCCTCCTCCATCTTGAATAATTAACGAGGGTGAGGGCCCTGGCGCCGGAACCCGGAACCCGGGGCCCAAGCCATCCCTGGCTCCCAGCGGAAGACAGGAAGGGGTGGAGCCGTTAGAATCCGGGGGCGGGGCTGGGACAAAGGAAGTGCCCCGACCTGGGGAGCCATCCACCTGCCCTCAACCACTTCCTTCCCTTTCAAACTAGTTTTGAGTCCATTTTTTAATTTCCCTCAGCCCCACCCCAATAGGGTAAGTTACAGGAGCTTTCATCAGAACTTCTGCGGGGAAAAACCTCCAAATGTTCCTTTTGAAACCCATCTGGGGGCCTAGAATCGGAGGAAGAAGAGTGCCTCCAGCCTCCCAAGATGGAGTCCACGGCAAATCTTTCCGGCTTGGCCCTCCTCCCTCGAAGATGAAGTTCTCCTTCATTATTCACAAATTCAGCGGCTATTCATTGAGGCCTGCTCTGCACCAGTCACTAGAGTAGGTCCTAAGGATACAACAGAGAACAAGACAAAGTTTCTTGCCTTCATGGAACTTATTAGTGTCATGGGAAGATAGAATAAACAGACAAAATAAACTACAGATGGAGAGCAATGTTATGGAGGAAAGAAGGCGACAGAACAGGTGGTTGGGGGGGCACCTGTGCCTACTTTAGATGGACAGGTCAGGGGGGTCCCCGTGAGGAGGTTACTAAGTGAAAAACGAATAGGTGGGAAGGACCCAGTCAGGATGAGTGTTGGGGGGCGGGAGGAGGGAACGTGGGAAAAGTTTTGGTGCAGCTTAGGAATTTGCAAGGCTGGCTGGCTGAGTTTAGCGAGCAAGTAGGAGAGTGGCATCATGGAGATCATGGAGACGCAGGCACAGATGGGGACATGCAGGACCTTAAAGGCCTGAAAGGGTCATTTTAGAAGCCCTGTCGGCCCTCGGTAGTCCTGTTTGGGAGGACCTCCTCCACATTATATTCAACAAAATACCATGTACCCACATCCCTCATTAAAGTAAAATATACAAATAACTACAGAAAGGTTGATTTGAAATTTAGGATTAGTTGACATATTGTTATATTATGTAGTCACACACATTTATTAATTTTGATTTTGTAGTTTTTTGGAGTCCGTTTCCCTTCCTCCACCCCCTCCTGTCTCAAATACTTGTTATAGGCCCTTGACAAGACCTCAGCCCCTAGGGCCAGCGGTTCTCAACCTGTGGGTCCCGACCATCGGAAAACACATATAGCATATCAGATATTTACATTACGATTCATAACAGTAGCAAAATTACAGTTATGAAGTAGCAACGAAAATAATTTTATGGTTGGGGGTCACCATAACATGAGGAACTGTATTAAAGGGTCGCGGCACTAGGAAGGTTGAGGACCACTGCGGGCCTAGGCAGTAGGCCATGAATGAAATGCCTAGTGGATACAAAGAACCTGAGTGTTGAGAAGTTTAGATTTCATCCAAAGTGCCATAGAAAGTCATAGAAAAGTTTTAGCAAAGAGTGATATGAATCAGAGTTACATCATTTAAAGATTTCATGGCTT
>NW_005871377.1:197451-210041 GCF_000147115.1 Myotis lucifugus
ACCTTCATTTCTCATCTGCATGTCGGATGTCCTGCGTGCTAGCCACGCTGCTCACCACATCCACGGGAGGGTGGGAAGCGGCTCACGCATACGAACAGTGTCCCAGAAACTCATTCCCAGGACAGTGCACTTCCTCCGCCCGCCAGGCAGTCAGCCCTGTCCTTGGATGTCCCTGCTCCTACATGAAGTGTGATTTGAGTCCTAGGAGCGGAGATCTGCTCTCACCAGTTCTTGAGAAACCACCGGTTCTCAGGCCCCAGGCCTCTCCGGCCCAGAGGGAGGGCTGAGGGCTGCAAACTGTCCTCGCCCTGTGACCCCATGGTGTCTGGGTCCTTCCTCTTGAGCCCAGACTCAGACTTGTGACCTAGCATTCGAGACCCTCCTCCTCCTCTTCTTTCTCCATCCTGTGCTCCCAGAACCTCCAGGGAAGAGGAGAAGGTGGGGGTCGGGGAAACAGGCAGGGGAAAGGCCATGGCTTCAGAAGCTGGGAGGCACCGTGAGACAGAAGAAGAAATTAAAATCCTCTTTAAAAATCCAAGGACGGGAGTGCTGTCCTCTCCCTCAGCCCCCCCCACTGCTCTGACCAGATCCTGACGAGCATCCCACCCTGATCCTTCAGGTAAACAGCAGCAGCAGGGGCCTCGGCCATGACCTGCTTTCACCTGTAGGTGCGTGGGGTGCAGAGAGGGGAGAGGGCCAGGGCCCCATGGTTCTTGGAGAGCTGCTGGCGAAATCCTTTTATGGCCTTCAGCCTGTGGACTCCAGCATCCCCCTCCTCTGAGGAAAATCCACTGATAATGCATTGACCCATAATGCATTTCCACCCTTCTCTCCCTGATGGATCAATTCCGTTCCTGGATTATTTTTCCTGGGGCTCCGTCTAAGTCCTGAGAGGCGCCTCTCTTCTGGGTTTCAATGATGTGTGAATAACAGTAGCTATCCTCTGTCAAGCACAGACCACACCCCAGGCCTGAGAAGTGCTGGGTAGTGTCAGAGCTGCCATTCGTGTCCTCAACTCTCCCTACTGTGGTTCTAACCCTGACCAACGCTCTGGGAGGGAGGTGCTGGTAGGCCCAGGTGACAAATGAGAAATGGAGGCCCAGAGTTGCTCGGTGGCCATCCCCACAGGGGTCAGTGGTGGGCCTGGGAATGGCACGCAGTCTGTTTGACTCCAAAGATCTTTCTAGGGCACAACTGTCCTAGACTGCCTTCCCCTGTCAGTAGGAACCACCCCTGCTTACTTGGCAATGGGGTGAACTCCACGGCCGACGTGCTGGTGACCTTGCTGGGGTCCAGCTCCACACGGTGGTATTCAAAGATGGCCCTTCGCCGGGATTCTGAAACAGAGGCAGAGCCTATCATCAGGAACAGGTCACGGGCAGAGGGCTCTGAGGCCTGAACCAGGAGCCTGAAGAGGGACAAGAGGTTGTAGTGAGTGGAACTGAGGGCAAGAAGTAAACCCTTCAAGCTGGGATAATGATGCAGGCGCTGCAGGGAGACGGAGGACAGGTGGACAGGAGTTGACCTTGAGAGAGCTTTGTGTTATCAGCAGGTTTAACTACTCAGTGCAGAGGCCTGGCTGCTCCTGGGGTCAGGACACAGGAGATGCCACGCTCCTGCGTGCCTCCGTGTCTTCACAGCTGCTGCTCACTTGACCCATAATGCATTTCCACCTTCTCTGCCTGTCAAGCTCACCCTTCCACATCCAGCCCAAAAGCTACTTCCTCTGACAAGCCCCCCTGGGCCACTCCCTCCTCTTCCCCACCCAGGCCAGGTGCTCTCTCCTACTGCACTCACCACCTTGTATGGTCGCTAGGTTTCATCTGGAGGGTGGGGGCATGAGGCTGTGAACCTCTGGTCCTGAACCTGACCCGCAGGGAGCACTCTGCACGTGTCTGTGGAAGGACAGGCTGTGACCTTGGAGAACCTCTTCCTTCCTGGCCAGAGCGGGGTTCAGGGCCTGGAGCCAGGCTTATGTCCTGCCTCAGTCCCTGCAGAAACTTCCTACAGGACCTCAGAGTCAGGACACCCAAGTTTTGATTTGAGTTTTGTTCCCAACTCACTGGACAACCTTAGGGTCTCAGTTTCTTGTCTGTGAAGTAGAAAGACAAAAACAACATGCTACAACACCCTTTGGAATTGTGGATGAAAAGACTTTTCCTAAAATGGCAATCTGAGATGCTCTGACATTTCCCACCACACCCCCATAATCACCTAAGAACCATTGGGGTTGGTTTCCTGTGGCTCTGAGAAGCAGGAAGCCAGCCCCTGCGCTTTGTGAACGGGTTCCATATGAGGGGAAAGGGCCACTTGGTGTTTGGTCGACCCAGCATCTTCTTCTTCTGGATTGCTTCTTCAGTTCCCTTTGGGGGAACTTCCCCCACCCGCTGCCTACATGATCTGCGCAAGTTGTCTTCTTCCTCCATGACCCTGCCCCCCTGGCCACACAGTGATTGGTCCAGGGCTGAGCATCTGATGGAAGCTGGACCAATCGGAGACCTTCCCTGGGACTTTGCAACTGTAACCAAGAGCTCCCTTTGCTCTTTACTAGTGAAGCTAAGATGCAAGCTTGGAATCCATGAATGGCCACAGTTCCAAGCTCATGGGGAAGGCCAGAAAGTGAAACTATCTTGTGGAGAGAAGCAGAAAGGACGGTGGCATTCCAGGCTCTGCAGTTCCAGATGCTGCCCTGGTCCCTGTCTTGCCCGTTGTCAGCTCTCCTGTGCTCTGTGGGCTACTTCAGTATCCCCAGTGGACCCTTTCCCCCACATAACCTAGTCCAGTGGTCGGCAAACTCATTAGTCAACAGAGCCAAATATCAACAGTACAATGATTGAAATTTCTTTTGAGAGCCAAAATTTTTAAATTTAAACTATATTGGTAGGTACATTGTTATTACCTTAATTAGGGTACTCCTAAGCTGGCCTTCGCTAAAAACGTCCTCAATCTGATTGAGGTACGTTCGCTGCGTTCAACCCCTTCCAACTCTCCCATCCACACTCGCCTTGTATACTTGTTTCGTCTATCTCCTTTCGTTCATCCTCTCTCTATGTCCAAACCATCTCCACATACCTTTCTCAATCCTTGACACTATATCTTCTTTCACTCCACAACATTCCCTAAAATTAACTTAATAAACTACTGAAAGTTTTAAGTCAACTTCGCACTGTACATGCGCGCCCGCACGTGGTATTTTGTGGAAGAGCCACACTCAAGGGGCCAAAGAGCCGCATGTGGCTCGAGAGCCGCGGTTTGCCGACCACGGACCTAGTCCGAGTTGGGTTTTTGTCACTAGAAGCCCAGAGTAGGCGAGGATATAATTTTCTCATTCAGCTGAAGGTGGTTTGGAGGAAAGTTGGCAGAACTCAGTGGGGGCATCCATGAAAGAGAGGGTGTCCTGTGCAATTGCGGGGTGCCCGTTTCCCTCCTTTATGAGGAATCTGATGCTTAAAAAATCTCTCATCTTGGGGTGGTGAACACACAATACAATATACAGAGGATGTATTATAGAATTGTACACTGGAAACCTATATAATTTTACTGACAAATGTCATCCAAAGAAATTAAATTTTAAAAAAATTATATATAAAGAATATCTCAGCTATGTTTCTTTCATTACTTATTCCCTAATCTTGGAATTGTTCCCTCCTACGTAACCCAGCATTGAACCCCAGGTGGGTCTGGTGCCCAAGCGAGCTCTCTTCCCACCCACCCCGCTGCCCCCCCGCAGAGTAACGGCGGACACCTTGGCCCCTGAAACCCACGAGACCGCAGAACATCCTCGAAACACATTCCATGCAAACCGCTCTGGCTTCGATGCCAGCAACGCTCCCCTGGAACGAAACAGGAATCTGCAGCCCCAGCGCGGAGGCCTGTGCCTGCGGTGCTGGCGCTCCCCGCTCCTGCCACCAGGAGGGTCTGTTACCCACGGGTCAGGGGCCGCTCTGGGCCGAGTGGGAAGGGGAGGAATGTGTGGGGACCCACAAGAATGTGGAGGAAGAGAAGTGCTGCCTCCGGAGGGGACCACACAGGGAGGGGCGGCTTAGGCTCCGCCCTCCCATCTGTGTGACCTTGGACACGGGACCAAGCTCAGTGAGCCTCATCCACAAATGGAACTAGTTATTCTACTCTTAGGGGCTGTTCTGGGAAGTCAAGTAGGCAACTCCGGCCGGAGGAGCCACTCACAGTGTGCGGCTCCTCTTCCTCCTCACCACCCGCTCCCTTTGTTTGGTTTTCCTGTGGCTGAGACTCCGGGGCATTTTCAGCCTCTCCCAGCCCCTCACACTCCTTCCCTCCCCCCACCCCAGCGTGTTTCTTGTCAGTGATTCTCCAGAGGGTCCCTCAGCTCCTCGGCAACTCCTGAGGCTGCTGTGGATGGAGCGCCCCCCCCAGAGGCAGCTGACCCCGGGGGTATCGGTGACCCTCCTCTGAGCTCCACGGCGCCCTGTGCAATGCCCCGTGTCATCGGTTACACTGCCCCACTTACATTCACTTTGCTGGCCACCTGCCCCTCCAGGCCGCCAGCTCCCAAGGACAGAGCCTGCAGGTTACTTGTCTCTGCCTCCCAACCCCAAGCACCAGGCCCTGCACATAACAGGACATCAAAACATGACAGTAACCTAGCCGGTTTGGCTCAGTGGTAGAGCGTCAGCCTGCGAACTGAAGGGTCCCGGGTTTGATTCCGGCCAAAGCACATGCCAGGTTGTGGGCTTGATCCCCAGTAGGGGGCATGCAGAAGGCAGCCGATCAATGATTCTCTCATCATTGGTGTTTCTCCCTCTCCCTTTCTCTCTGAAATCAATAAAAATATATATTTTTTAAAAATGACTGTGCATGAATGCACGAATGGGTTACAGATAGAAAACCTCAGCAACATATTATAACTTCAGCCCGCAGCCCAAAGGAAGCATGCCCTTCCTCCCCAGCCCACCACAGATTATGGCCTTTCTCCGAAGGGCCACCCCACTGGGCCAGCGAAGGCCAGAGAAGTTACAGCTCCAAGGAGACAAGTTGGCTGGCGGGACTTCTCCGCCTGCAAGGATGCAGGGACAGCCACCCTCGGCTAGAAGGACAGTGAAACGGAGGGACAAAGGGACTCAGGGTTGGGGCACAAAAGGAGACAGGGGTTTGTCAAGGAAGCCGATTTCAGAGACAAAAAGCAGCATCCAGGGAAAGCGGGGTCCCCAGCAGAATCTGGGGGTGGGTCTCCCCACTAGCTGGGCTCGAAGTGGAGTTGGGGTTGTGCCTCGAGTGAGGGGCAGGCAGAGGTGGTCAGATGTCCTCCAAAGGCCACCACGGCCCTCCCAGCAGGGCAGGGGGACCAGTGTGGCAGGAAGGAGGCGGCGGGTAGGTGTGCGCAAACATACCTCTGATTTAAAATACTTGCTCATTTCAACCGCCAACGTATACTTATTTGAGCGTAAGGCTCTGGTCATACTTTTCTTTCTTCTATAAACAGAAGCCTTAACATCCCCGCAGGCTTATTTGCTCTTGGATTATTTTGCCAACATCTGGGGCCGGCGCGAGGACAATGACGTCTGTCGGAATGGCCAGCAGATCCCTCCCGGGACCGAGACGGAGGCCACCCCAAAGCCACATGTTTGGCCGTTTGAGACGTTCTGTTTTATCTCTGCTTCCACTCATCAAAGATTCAGAAATCCTAAGGTCCAGACACGGAAAGTCCTGCACCCGATTGAGAAACGCCCAGGGTGCAAAAGGGGTTTCCGTGTCCCGTTTGTTGCCACACAGACACCATGGAAACGGCCTCGTTCGAAAAGAGAGCTGCATCGTCCAGAAAAACCAGACGGGTAGGCCCCGCTACCAACGTCCCTCCAAGATGGGTGGTTACGGTATAAACCAATGTCAGACGGTGGTCTGGGGAAAAGTGTTCACCCGCTCATTCATGTATTTGCTCATTTGGTTATTTCTTCAATAATTATGTATCGAGCCTCAGAGATAAACACAATGAGGGGCCTGCCAAGTAGGAAGGGGCAGACCGAGGAGAGGAAGCAAGAAATGGCCAGGCTTGGCGAGCAGCGCAGAGGGAAAAGCAGAAGCGGAAAGAGGGGAGGGAAACAGGGCCCCCCAGAAGGATAAAAAGCTCCAGTGGAGGGTTCTGTGAAGGACCCTTTATCCAGAGAGGCCAGAGGCGAAACAGGCCCGACCCGGGGATGACAGGTCCCCGCCCACCACGCCCTCACTTGGCTGGTCCTTCGCCCTCTTCTGCAGCCAGTTCCGGAGCCTCCCACCCAGCGGCCAGCACAGGCCTCTGACACATTTCTGGACTCACATCTGCCTTTGAAAGGAAAGGAAAGTTCTGGTAAAGGAGAAGGCCCACATGTGAAGGGCCATCCGAGGCCATTCTGGGGCCAGCCAAGGGGCAGTCTATAACTTGGAGCCTTTAATAATGAAATCTCCCTTAATTGATTCCACTTACTCAGAATCTGTCAGTTCTGACATTGGCTCCACTCAAGTTGCTTTTTTTACTGTCCATAAAAGAAAAGGTTTCTTAAACAAATGAATAGGTTGAGGAGAGCGGCTCCCGCCACGATGGAACAACAGAAGCGCAAGGGGCCAGAGTTGCCGCTGGTTCCGGTCAAGGGGCAGCGGCACGAGTTGCTGTTGGGAGCGGCGGGGTCGGGCCCCGGAGCGGGACAGCAGCAGGCGGCCCCGGGAGCTTTGCTGCAAGCGGGGCCTCCTAGGTGTTCCTCCCTTCAAGCCCCAATCATGCTTCTCTCAGGACATGAAGGGGACGTGTACTGCTGCAAGTTTCACCCCAATGGATCCACCTTAGCATCTGCAGGATTCGACCCCCTGATGTTGCTGTAGAAGGTCTATGGTGACTGTGATAACTATGCAACATTGAAGGGACACGGTGGAGCAGTGACGGAACTGCACGTAACACAGATGGCAGTCTGCTCTTCTCAGCATCCACAGATAAACGGTGGCAGTGTGGGACAGCGAAACAGGTGAGCGGGTGAAAAGGCTGAAGGGACGTACTTCCTTTGTGAATTCCTGTGACCCGGCCAGGAGGGGCCCCCAGCGTGTCGGCACTGGCAGTGACGATGGGACCGTTAAGCTTTGGGGCATGCGGAAGAGAGCGGCCATGCAGACATTTCAGAATACCTCCCAGGGGTTGGCTGTGACCTTCAATGACACAAGCCATCAGATTATTCCTGGTGGGACAGACAATGATATCAAGGTCTGGGACCTGCGTCAAAACGAGCTGACCGACACCACGCGAGGCCATGCAGAGTCAGTGACTGGCCCGAGTGTACGTTCTGAGGGCTCTTATCTTCTGTCCGATGCAACGGACAATACAGTGCGGGCCCGGGATGTCCGGCCACTTGCTCCCAAAGAGAGATGTGTCAAGACATTTCAAGGAAGTGTCCACAACTTTGAAAAGAATCTTCTGAGATGTTCTTGGTCGCCTGAGGGGAGCAAGATGGCAGCTGGCTCAGCCGACAGGTTTGTGTACGTGTGCGACCCCACAAGCCGGAGGATGTGGTATAAGCGGCCGGGCCACGCTGGCCCCATCAGTGAAGTGGCTCTCCACCCCGGCGAGCCCATTGCTCCCTCAGCATCCAGTGCCAAGAGACTGAACATGGGGGAGGTCCAGTGAAGAAAGGAATGGAAGACTCCGCGGCTGCCTGACCTCAGACTGCATCCGTGGCATCAAGTGGTGCCCAAGCCAGCATCCTCCCTTCAGATGCAGATCAAGAAACCAGGAGGAGGTGGCCGTAGCCCAACAACCACATGCGTCTCATTTCACCAGGATGGGTGATGAAAGCCAGCTTACAGAGGCCTCTAAAAACCGCCTGCCAGGTTTCAGGGACGGTTTGGTTTTTTCTTCTTTACTTTTTCTTTTTTCTTCAAAGGGACAGACGTTGGTTGGTTTGTAGCTTCCCGTTTTCTCATCCAGATTGAAGACAGGGAATGTAACTGAAATTTGCTTATTGGGGATTTATTTTAATAATTGGCTTGTATATTTTATTTCTGTGTTTCTCTGAGTCATTTCGTATTAAAAGCCAAATAGATGCCTTTTTACAAGAAAAACACACACACACACACACACACAAACGAAGAGAGGAGATGACATGGACGCCTGGGACCCCCTCCGGCCGAATGGAGAGTGGGTTTCGTGCGCCTCTGCAGAAGGATGCTGCTCACTGCACAGGACTCCTTTCCCGGCGTCAGTGCACCCTCTGCAGACTCCGCTCCAAAGCCCGTTGTGGAGCACACAGCTAACTGGGGAGGAGGCGGATGAGCAGGTCGTGTGATGGGTTTAATAGTAAAGGTATTAACAACGTGCTAGGTGAGTGGAAAAGGACACCAAGGATTTTGTGGCAGGAAGGCGGCAACAGCTGAGCTTTGCCAATTGATAAGAGAGGGGTAGTGGATACAGGAACTGTGTCACAGGGATTTAGATTGCCCTCGGCATGTTTGGGGAACACCGGGCATACACACCAGTGCTGCCCAGACAGAGTGGTGGGCAACAGGAGGGTTTGGAGCTGAGGCTAGAAAGTCAGGCTGCACGGGGCCTCGAATGCCACTCTAAGCATTGTGACTGGATGCTTCAGGCAACAAGGAGCCGGAGAATGACATGAGCAGATCTGTCTTGCAGTGACAAGAAGGACTGGGGGCCAGGCTCAGGCTTCTGTGGACACAACAGCCCAGCACAGAGCACGTGGAGTCACCAAGGCCAGCAGTTCCCACGACAGAGCCCCTGGGCCTTCTCCGGGTCTCTCAGGAACAGGCGCAGCTGCCCTCCTGTTTTTTCAGGTGCACGGTGCTTCCGCCCGCCCACCCCCCTTCGCTCCGCCTCCCTGCATCTCCCAGGCTTGCTCTCAAACAGCCTTTCATTCCAGAATCACAGAGAAGCCTCAGATGCAGGCACTCCCAGGGGATCCGACTTCCTCTAGTTCACCCTCATTCAACAGCTGGATCCAACACACATTTCCTGAGACTCTGCCGTGCACAGCCCTGGGAGGGAGACGCAGACGGAACGGACTGGATCCTGCCCAGCGGTTCAGTGATGCCCGGGGCGGTGGGAGTGGGCACCGCTGCCCTTCCTGCAAAAGGCTGGGGTGTGTGCACACAGGGCTGTGGGTGTTTGGGGGACTGAGGAGGAAAGGATCACCCCTCTGGGTGGAATGGAAGTGGGTCAGACTCAGAAAGTCTCGAGGGTGGACCCAGAAGATCTGGTTTTCACGTCTCCCTTTCACAGCTGTGTGACCTCAAGCAAGTCACTCCACCTCTCTGAACCTCTGTGTTCATGTAGAAAGGGACAAACATACAGTCGTCCTCCCTTATCTGCGGGGATATGTTCCCCAGCCCCCAGTGGAGAGTACCAAACCCTATCTATACTCTTTTTTCCTATACCTACATACCTGTGATAAAGTCTCACTTATAAAGTAGGCGCAGTAAGAGATTAACAACAACTAATAATAAAATGGAACAATTATAACAATATTCTGTCATAAAAGTTATGTGAATGTGGTCTCTCTCAAAATATCTTAGGCCTGTACTCACCCTTCTTGTGATGATGTGAGATGGTACAGGCCTACGTAATTCGATGAGGGGAGGCGAATGATGAAAGGCATTGTGACATAGCATTAGGCTACTACTCATCTTTTGTTATTTTTATTTTTAATCCTCACCCAAGGATATTTTCCCATTGATTTTAGAGGGGGTGGAAGAGAGAGGGAAAGACAGCAAGAGACATCGATGTGAGAGAAACACATCAACTGGTTGCCTCCTGCATGCGCCCTGACCAGGGCCCAGGCCAGGGAGGAGCCTGCAACTAAGGTACGTGCCCTGGACCAAATCAAACCCGGGACCCTTTGGTCCTCGGTGGATGCTCTATCCACTGAGCCAGATTGGCTACGGCTACTCATCTGTTTTTAATTAAATTTATTCGGGTGACATTGGCTAATAGGATCATAGGTTTCAGGCTTTGATTTCTATGTTACAAGATCTGTGCACGGCACTGTGTGCCCACCACCCACGTCGAGTCATCGTCCATCACAATATATTAACCCCCCCCCCCATTCACCTCCTGATGAGACGGCTGCTAGGTGACTAAGGGGCGGGAGTGTACGCAGCGTGGATACGCTGGACAAAGGGATGATTTATGGCTGCTACTCAGAACGGTGTGCAACTTAAAACGTATGGTTTGTTTATTTCTGGAATTTTCCATTTAATATTTTTGGACTACGGTCGACTGTGGGTAACAGAAACCATGAAGAGCAAAACCACGGATAAGGGGGGGACTACTGTATGTTCGCTTCCAATGTTGGGAGGAAGACCCAATAAGACACTGTAAGGCTCAGGGCCTGGGGACGGGGTTATAATCAGATGGGAAGCAGCCTGCCTCTGGGTATTCGCACTCTCCCGTCGCGTGTGGGCTGGGCCTTGTGACTTGCTTCCAACCAGTGGACTACGGCAAGGAGCGATCGGATGGCGCTTCTAAGATGAGGTGACAAAAGGCCTGGCTCCCATCTTACTCGCCCGCCCCTGCTGTCTGCCTTGTCTGCTCTGATGGGAGCCAGCTGCCGGGCTGGGAGCTGGCCTCGGGCAGGTCCGCGTGGCAGGAACTGAGCGGGGAGCTGGGTTCTGCCAAGACCATCCTGAAAGCGCTCGGAAGTGTATCTCTCCCCCAACAACGGTTGAGATGACCGTCGCCCTGGCCTGTGGGAGACCCTGAGCCAGAGGACCCAGCTAAGCTGCGCTTTGCTTCGTGATCCACAGAAACGCTGAGATAACGTGTTTGTTGCTTTAAGCCAGGAAGTGTCAGTGTGACTTGTTATGCAGCAGTAGCTAACAAATACAACAGGGTGATACTGAGACCACTAAGCACCCAGCTCAGCACCAGTGTTGATCAGTTAGAGCAGATGCGGACAGCAGCAATGGAGCAGGGTCCTGCAGGTCCCCGCTGAGCCGCCAGCTAGAGCACGGGTTCAGGAAGGGGGCCTGGGGAGGTCAGGGGAAGAGGTGGGGACCCATCTTATGGGAATACTCACACAGGGGCGTAAAAGTACCTACTTGCAAGAATATGCACTGCAGCATTGTTTTTTATTTTATTTTTTTGTTAATCCTCAGCCAAGGATATTTTCCCATTGATTTTTAAGAGAGTGGAAGGGAGAGTGAGAGACAGTGAGAGAGAGAGAGAGAGATACATCGATGTGAGAGAAACACATCGATTGGTTGCCTCCAGCCTGCAACCGAGGTACATGCCCTTGACTAGAATTGAGCCTGAGACCCTTCAGTCCACAGGCCAACACTCTATCCACTGAGCCAAACTAGGGCCACTGCAGCATTATTTGTTGCAGCAAAAGATTAGAAATAACTGAAAAGTTTGCACACAGGGAACTGGTTAAGTTAAGGACGTCCAGACCCCGGTGAGGTTGAAACGGCCCCCGTGAGGTAGGGACGACCCCGGTCAGGTCGAAACGGCCCCGGTGTGGTAGGGACGACCCCGGTGAGGTTGAAACGGCCCCCGTGAGGTAGGGACGACCCCAGTCAGGTCGAAACGGCCCCGGTCTGGTAGGGACAACCCCGGTCAGGTCGAAACGGCCCCGGTGTGGTAGGGACGACCCCGGTGAGGTTGAAACGGCCCCCGTGAGGTAGGGACGGCCCCGGTGAGGTTGAAACGGCCTTGGTGAGGCTCAGACGGCCCTGGTGAGGTTGAGACTACTGCAGTGAGGTTGGGACAAATAAAGGGGACCAGTATGGACTGATGAACAGGGGTAGATACAGAAGCAGAGCAACATTGAACAGAATGTTAAACTACAGTGGGAAGCCTGGGGAGGGTTGGGGGGGGGATTAAGAGACCAACTGAAGGACTTATATGCATGCATATAAGATTAACCAATGGACACAAGACACGGGGCGGGGGGGGCGGGGGGTAGGGGTCGGGGGAATGTCAAGGGGGGGAAAAAAGGAGACATATGTAATACTATTTGTAATACTTTAAGAAATAAAAATTATTAAAAAAAAATAAAAATAAAAAAAAATAAAATATCTTATCGTTTAAAAAAAAAAAAAGTTAAGGACGTCCATGCCGTGGGTATCATGCAGCCAGTGGACAGGATGAGAAATGTGCTGACGTGGAACGAGGGGCAGGATGTACTTTGTCCAGGAGAACATGGCATCATAGACCACCATTTGTGTTAAATGTATGTACACACACTTATCTGAGGGCTTGTAGCTCTAGAAATAACCTGGTAGCCCTGGTTGCCTCAGAAAGGGAAACTGGGGTGGGGGTAAGGGATGGGAGAGAACCCCGATTTTTCTGTCCCCTGAGCCCCCTGTGATGTTCCTCCCATCACCTGGGTGGGTGGGGAGGCAATGATGGCTGTGTTCTGGGGAGACTCGTAAACCCTGATTTGGTGTCTGGAGCTCCTTAAATGGGGGGGGGGGGGTGCTGAGTGGCAGGGCCCTGGCTCATCTGCCTCCAATAACCAGAGCAGTGCCTCCTGCTGAGCTTTTATTGGGAAATGGTTTCTCTGCTTTAATGAAGATGCCTTGGGACCTCGCGACGCTCCCTTTTCTTCCCTCAGTCCCCATTCAACTCTCCACCCATCCATCTG
>NW_005871377.1:222139-236708 GCF_000147115.1 Myotis lucifugus
TTCGGGGCCAGGACGAGCAGCCTGGTCCCCTCAGCGTAAATGTGGGAGAAATGCCTTCGGGAAGGTGGCTGGCAGCCCAGCGGGAAGCACGCAGGGACAGGGTGACTCTGATGTCAACAGAGTATTGTCCCAGTGCAACGCCAGTCCACAGGGAAGAGAAGGAGGACCTTACAGGCATCTGACTTCAATATGTATGTGCAGGGTACATGAAAAGGAGTTGAGATTTGAGGTGGGGGTGGGGGGTGGGGGGTGGGGGGGCGGGTTGGGGTGAGAAACTAGAGAGACAGAGACAGCAGCCCTGGTTTCCGACAGCTTTTCATGTCCTTCATCTCCTCCCTGGAGCCCAGAGTAGGTCCCTGCACCCTCAATATAAATCTTTCTCCCGAGACGGCTCAAGTGGCTCCTTGGAACCAAAAGGGCCCTGACCAGAACAGTCTTGCTCACGGGGTGATCAGAGGAAGGACTTCCAGGGACACCCCGATAGCCCTGCACCAGCACAGACAGTGCGAGTCCGAATGGGAAGACGAAAGTGAGAAACCCCGCTTCTGAGAGAACTTTCCCCTGGCAACGCCGGCCCCCAAGGTTTTTTGATTCTAGAAAGTCAATCACTGCTGGCTGCTTCTTCTTCTTCTTCTTCTTTGTTTTTTTTTTTTTTTTCATGAGAGAAAGTCTATTTAGAAGCCACAGAGGTAGAAGTGAGCCATAGAAGAAATGGGTTCAGGAAACAAACTACAGAGGCGAAGAAAGGGAGCTTCGGAGAGGAAATGAGGGTGACTTGCTTCGGCGGGAGGAGGAGAGGGAAGTTGAAGGTGAGGGCTGGCTCTTAGGAGTGAGAGCCCTGCTGGGTCCTCCGCCCGAGGGCTTTATAGGGTGGATCTCAATAGAACATTCATCAGCTCTCCAGGTGTGTCCTTTCTGGGTCGTGGTTTCCACTGATTGGTCAGCTCGGCTCCAGGACAGGGGGTCATTAGTCAATGCAGCTGGCCCTGAGGTCAGCCACAGCTTCGCTTGTCTGGTTTCGCAGCTTTTCTGGGCCTGGGGCTGAAACACAGCTGAGGCCTAGATGGATGTGATGAGGGCCAGGATCTCGTTGTCCTGGGGGCGTAATGCTTAAGGGAGTGTTCATGCAGGGGCCCACCCGGGAGTCACAGGAATCCATTCTTTGCCACCACCCCCCGTTCATCCTCTAAGGGGGTCTGCCACATGACTAGCAACATGCCAGGGGAGGAAAGGTCAGGGGAGGGTCCAAACCGAATGGCAAGCTGCCGGCTTCTTGAGTGACCACCCGGACAAGAGTCACGTGGCCTGGAATTCTCCAAACCTGGTGGCACCTCCCCTACCACTGCAGGCCCCTGATCATGCTGCCACTGGCACCAGCAGTGTTTTGTGTGCATATGTGTGTTTAAGTATATTTTTATTGATTTCAGAGAGGAGGAGAGAGGGAGAGAGAGAGAGAGAGAGAGAAGAGAGAGAAACATCAATAATGAGAGAGAATCATCAATCAGCTGCCTTCTGCACGCCCCACACTGGGGATCTAGCCCACAACCCCGGGCATGTGCCCTTGACCGGAATCAAACCCGGGACCCCTCAGTCCGCAGCTGAGGCCTAGACGCTCTATCCCAGGGGTGGGCAAACTTCTTGACTCGAGGGCCACAATGGGTTCTTAAACTGGACCGGAGGGCCGGAACAAAAGCATGGATGGAGTGTTTGTGTGAACTAATATAAATTCAAAGTAAACATCATTACATAAAAGGGTACGGTCTTTTTTTTTTTTAGTTTTATTCATTTCAAACGGGCCGGATCCGGCCCGCAGGCCATAGTTTGCCCACGGCTGGTCTATCCACTGAGCCGAACCAATGACCATCCTCTCCTTCTTCCTTTAGTAGCAGAACCTCCGGATTTTAGTGAAGCACATGGCCACCCAGTTAGACTTTTCCCAGCCCTGCTTACAGCTGGCGTGGCGAAATGACTGGCCAATGGAAGGCGGGCAGAATGACTACCCTCAATGGGAATGGGGGGCCCTCGCCTTGCTCGGTAACCGTTGGCCGGGATGCAGCTGTGATGGTGGGAGCCGCAGCAGCCATTTTGGACCACAAAGGGGAAGGCACTTATTGTAGAAGAAACCTGGGTCTCCAACAGCATGGAGACGCACTACATCGACCCCTGCCTACTTATGCTCTCACTATGACCGGTAAGGGAATGAATACATTTCTCTCAAGTCTAAGTGCCTCGGCAGTTGTTACAAGAACTGAGTTTGTCCCCTAATTAATACAAGGTCCTAAGGGCCTCCTCAGGCCAGTCAGCCCGAGGGCTTCTTCACTGTGGCCCATAGATATGTCTCTTCAAAAGGATACAGAGGCCGTGCTTGGCAGTTCGCTTGCCTGAGGAAGTCACCCACCTCACAGCCGTCCCCGCATTTGACCTGCGTCTGTGGGGCAGCCCCCTCCCTCCAGTGGGCAGCCCTCCAGGCACTGCGGGCTGGAGGCTGGAGCTAGGACGGGCGGCCTGACCTTACAGAGGGCCAGGGAGCAAAGCCAGACCACTGGCAAGTCCACCAGAGGGAGCCAGGCGAGAAGCCCTGGTCCATAATCCCCCTTCGTCTGAGGAAGCAACATGATGATGTGATTTCAAACATTTGGGGCCATGAAATCCTTTCTCCCAATTCATCTTCCATGGACGCTCTGTACATAACTCCCATCAGAGGGCGGCCACTCTGGGAGAAGGAAAGCGAAGGGCCTGGAGCCCGGCTGAGCTACTTCCTTCTCTGCGCCCTCAATCCACAGCAGCCAGGAAGCACCTGTGGGAACCCTGAGGGTTCCGTGGAGTATAGTTTGAAAACCACCGCTCTGGGATCCAGTGCAGGGGCTGTGGCATCAGACAGACCCGAGTTCAAAACTGGGACCCACTGGAAAGTCGTCTGAGCCAAGCATGGCTCTCCGCTCCGAGTGTCTGCGCCGAGTCCGTGAAAGGCTTCCACCGAACATGTCAATGGTGAGCTCCCAGCCCAGCGCCTGGCCCTCAGCAGATGCTGGACGAGTGGGAGCTGTGATGCTGATGTTGTTGGATCTTTCTAGGAAAAGGATTTGATTGTGGCGGCTGCCTCCTCAGCGCCATCCCCAGCTCCATCCTAAACGTCTGCTGTTACAGTGTCCCTCTGTCTCAATTATTCATGCCGGAAGCCTGCCAACACTTCATTTCTGACAGCGGGGCAGCATTTACCTTGGCTGAGCTCAAGACGGTTCTGGACAGGGATTCCGGCTAAGCTGTCACCATCGGCCCACCACCTGCCTGCCAACTGGCAGGTGGAAATGCCAGGGCAGGCAACCAAGGGCATCCCGCAGGGCCTGCGGGAGCGGCCGGGCCAGCCAGGCGTGTCAGCTCCAGGCAGCTGGGCTCAACCCAGGAGGAGCTGATGGGATGAGTGGGGTAGGGGCACCCCAGCCCCTCCTCTACCATTCCATGAGGCCTTACCACACCAACAGCAATATTTTCTTTTTTCTTTTCTTTTAAATATATTCTTTATTGATTTCAGAGAGGAAGGAAGAAGGAGAGAGAGATGAAAATATCAATGATGAGAGAGAATCATTGATTGGCTGCCTCCTGCACACCCCCTACTGGGGATCAAGCCCGCAACCTAGGCATGTGCCCCTGGCCGGAATCAAACGCGGAACCCCTCAGTCTGCAGGCTGACGCTCTATCCACTGAGCCAAGCTGGCCAGGGCAGCAATATTTTCAAGAGCCCTGCTCCTCCAAGTACGCCCCGAGGACCAGCGGCATCTGCACCACCGGGGAGCTCGTCAGACATGCAGAATCCTGGGCCTAACCCCAAACTTGCTGGATCAAAACTGCATTTGAACTAGTTCCCCAAGAGATTCTTTCTCACAATAAAGTTTATAAAGCGCTGGTCTAGAAGCACCCTCTGTTTCGGCCAATATGTCCCTCATCTTTGTCCACGAGGAGACAGTGGTTAAACGTTCAGACCCCGAAGACAGAAAGACCTAGGTTTTTGTCCTGGCTCTGCCACTCGCTAGCTGTGCAACCTGAGTAAGCTAAACATAGAATTACGAGATGACCCAGCAATTCCATCCGAGGTATATACCCCCAAATAGTTGAAAACAGGTACGCAAACAAATACATGTACACATGTTCATAGCAGCTCTATTCACAACAGCCAACAGGTGGAAACAGCCCAAATGCCTAGGAATAAGTGAATGAATAAGCAAAATACGGTATATCTGAACAATGGAATGTTATTCGGGCATAAAAGTAGATGAGCCTCAAAAACATTGTGCTAGGTGAAAGAAACCAGCCACAAAAGGTCCTATATCGTCTGATCTCATTTACATATGAAACTTCTAGATTAGGTAGATCCGTAGGAACAGAACACAGGTTGGTCGTTGCCAGGGGCTTGAAGGGAGGGGAGGATGGGAAGCAATTGCTTTAAGGGTACAGTATTTCAATATTTCCTCTTAGGGTGATGAAAATGTTTGGAACTAGACAGAGGTGTGTTAAATACACTTCACTTTAAAATGGCTAATTTTGCCCGACTGGCATGGCTCAGTGGTTGAGCATTGACCTATGAACCAGGAGGCCACGGTTTGATTCCTCATCAGGGCTTGTGCCTGGGTTGTGGGCTGGATCCCCATTGGGGGGCGTGCAGGAGGCAGCCAATCAATGAGTCTCTCTCATCATTGATGTTTCTCTCTCTCTCTCACCCTCTCTCTTCCTCTCTGAAACCAATAAAAATGTTTGAAAAATAAATGAAATAAAAACATTTTAAATGGTGTCTTTTATGTTCTGTGACCCATATTTCAACAAGAAAGATAGAGAAAGCCCTAACCGGTTTGGCTCAGTGGATAGAGCATCGGCCTATGGACTGAAGGGTCCCAGGTTCGATTCCAGTCAAGGGCATGTACCTTGGTTGCAGGCACATCCCCAGTAGGGGGTATGCAGGAGGCAGCTGATCGATGTTCGATGTTTCTAACTCTCTATCCCTCTCCCTTCCTATCAATAAAATATATTTTTTTAAAAAGATAGAAAAAAGAAACAAGAAACCAACCTGCTCAAGGGAAAGAGAAAGGGTGAGCAAGAGGGACCCACATGGGGGATGGACCTCCTGGGGCTGAGCACCCCACAGAGGCGTCGCCAGGGGAGACACAGGGACTGCGATCCCATCAGGTGCCTCGAAGTCTGCTTTTAGGTCTCACCCCTGTGAGCGCACTATTTGCCACGCCGTTTGGGGAAGTTGACGCCGGCCAGGACTGCAGGAGCTCACCGCGTCAGGTGCATTAGCTGAGGGGCCAGGTGTCCCAAGGTCATGTGCTGGGGGGTGCCGGGGCCAAGGCCGGGGGCGAGAGACTGCCAGGCTTTCCACAGGGCTGGGGACTGGACGTCTGGCCTCCACCTCCACCTTCCACCTCCCTGGACGCCCTTTCTCCTCACAAAATCCACCTTCTCTCTCCTCCAAATTCCACTCACACACAACCTTCCCCTCCGTCCACCCACCGCACACTCTACTCCCCGACCTCTTCCCCTCTGGGCCTCCTCACCTCCTCCCTCCCCGAGTGCACGGGTACGTGGGGTTCTGTAATGAGCGCCGCTTGCTCTTCCTGTGTCTGTCCGTCTGTCCTGTCTCCTCTAGGCCCTTGGGTCTGGGAAGGGGCCCTCCGGAAAGAACTGCCTCTCGGGAGGTTGTGGACACCCGGCAGGAATCGCACTCACTGCTCAGCCGTCTTGGAGGACGTGGTGCCTCCCCCGTGCAGGGCCCTCAGCATTGCCATGGGGTGGATGAGCTGGGAGTTTTGTGTGGACAGAGAGGACAGGAATTGTTCCAGGGCCTTAAACTGGTCTTGGTGGAGAATCGCTGGGAAACCTGAGTTCAGACAAGAGTCGATTCCCACTGGGGAGTGGTTTTGGCGTGGGCGTGAGAATGAAGCCCAAGGAGGTAGCTCTGACCTGGGGCCTGGGGCTGTCAGTTCACCCTGGGGGTGCAGGCTGGTCCCTCCAGGCCTCAAACCAAGAGGGTCTGAACTGCAAGAAGCCCTGTGCTGAGGTGGCCAGGCAGGGGTGCTGGGCAGAAGGGCTGAGCAGAGGGGATGGGCAGGAGGGGTAAGCAGGGGGGCTGGGCAGAAGGGACTGGGAAGAAGGGGTTGGGCCAGAGAGGTTGAGAAGGAAAGATGGTCAGAGGGGGGTGGGCCTGAGAAGGCCTGGGTTGGAGGTTGAGCAGAGGAGCTGATTGAGAGGACGGGGCCAGGGGCACCTGGCCAGGAGGGAAGCCACAGCCAGAAGGATGTACTGAGGGACAGCGAAGGAAGATGAGGGGACAGAGGGGATGGCAGCTCCCCTGCCAGGCCCTCGGCCCCTAGACACGGCCCCTGAGAACAGGCACCGGCCAGGCTGTGATATGGGCAAACAGTGGACATGTTTTCCTGTTGAGACCTAGAAAACTTCCCGAAACAGACAGAATAAAACTTGCTGAAACGTCCCCTCCCAAACCCTCCCCTCTTGCCCAGCCTTTGCTGCCAAGCTCTTGTCTAGCCTGGGTTTCCTTAGCCAAAGAGGCCCGAGCTCTCAGACATGCTGGCCACAGAGATGCAGGAGAAGCAGGCCTCGCTGGCCGCCTGTGCTGGGCTCCGACAGGGGCTGAAGCTGCCCACATCCTAGTCAGTGGGACGTAGCCTGCGGGGGGAGGGGGGGGTGTTGGGGGGGCGTGTTGAGATCTGGCTATGCTGAAGGGGGGTGATCATCCGTGTTCCCCGTTGATCAGTGCAAAGCCTAACAGGTTCAAGGTAAGTAGGGAAGGCGCACAGGCCCCTCTAAAGATTCAGGCACGAGACCAGCGGGTCGTGGGTGCATGTACCCATGTGCATAAGAACTGACGTCCTCTTACTAGTATGTGTGTGGGAACCCGAAAGTCAGTAGAGTTGGGGTCCTCAGAGGCCACTGAATCCAACAGCCCACCCCAGGCACAACCTGTTCTCTTCAGTCACCCTCTTTCGAGGCCTCTGGGGACCAACAAACCCTTCAAAGAAAGAGCTCCCACCATGTGCTGGGCACCGGCGACAGAGCCATAAAACAGTCTCTAAAACAGTCTGGGGTCAGGTCGAATGGGGCTTTGGTCCCAGCGGGAGGACAGGCAATGTCAACAAACAAACAGAATTCAAGGCAGGACAGGATAAGTGCGAGGGAGAAAAACCATCTATTTCCCTGCCCCAGTCGCAGCCCCGCAGCGATTGGAAAACAGCCACATGTAGAGCCTTCTCTCTGCCAGATTCACTCCTCCCCGCCCCCCCTCCGCCCCCCCAGCTCCTGCAACCATTCTGCGTGAGACTGGTTTCTAGGTGACCATCTAAAGCGAGGCCCGAGCCCCACGGCCGTGGTCAGGCTGGGAAACACCCCACAGGACCCCCAGAGCCCGAGTTCGGGTGCCAGGGTGGCTGTGGGTTCCCATGAGCACAGCTGGCTCTGCCACCTCCGTCCTTGGCAGCCTCTTCTCACTCCTGACTCATCCTCAGCCCGCAGGCAGTGAGGAGCCCGGAGTCCTCCTCCTGAACTGCTGCTGAGCCGCGTCCCCCACCTTATTTTAAACCCAAGTGCCAGGATTTGTACTCATCCTGGTAGTTTCACCCGGCGGGAGGCCAACGATCCCCCAGCCTGTCCAGGCTCGAGCCTCTCCCAGCTCCGGGGGCAGTCTGAGCCTCCTGTCTCCTGGGCAGAGCTGGGCACAGCCCCTCGCACGGTCAGAGGCACCTCCTGTCAGGTGGCCCTGCTCCTCCCCGGGGACTCCCGGTGTGTGGCCGCTCTCGGAGCCACGGAGCCCGTGGATGTGGAAGCCTGGTGGTCGAGGACAGCCACGCTGTGCCTGAGAAAGGCCCCTGCTCAGGCGGTCAGTCTGGTGACCGATTTTGAAATTGGTTTGAAGTGTCACGTGTCAGCCGTTCCCACACCTAGATGACCAGGAGAATCCTGTGTGGGGACTTTTAAAGAAACACGTTCCCATGCCTTGGCCGGTTTGGCTCAGTGGATAGAGCATCGGCCTGAGGACTGAAGGGTCCCAGGTTCGATTCTGGTCAAGGGCATGCACCTTGGTTGCGGACACATCCCCAGTGGGGGGTGTGCAGGAGGCAGCTGATCGATGTTTCTCTCTCATCGATGTTCCTAACTCTCTATCCCTCTTCCTCTCCCTTCCTCTCTATAAAAATCAATAAAAAAATATATTAAAAAAAAAAAAAAAAGAAACGCGTTCCCAGGCTCCATCTGCAGTTTCTCAACAAGTCAGTGCAGGGTGGAGCCCGAGAATCTGGGGCTATTGACTCCATGCCGGCTCTGACCAGCCCCACTGCCCTTCCCCAACGCCCACAGACGATTGCTTCCAGAGCCCTGTCCATGGCTCTTCTGTGAGGTCCTCTCTGCAGCCTGGGACGCCCTCTGGCCATGGTCCCTGGCCCAACGCAAGTGTCAGTTCCGTGACTGACGGCCCAGCTAAGCTGGGGGATGGAGAAGGGTGAGCCTCCAGGTGCCCCTCACTCAGGGGGCCGCTCCTGCCATGGCCTTCCTCTCCCTCATCCCGCCATGGCTCCTCGGCTCTGAAGGATGGAGAAGATGGGCAGCATGGGGAGTGCCTGAGGCTGTGTGAGTGAGGGCGGGTTCTACCTCAGGGCCCGGATGAGGGTGCGGAGAGCGAGGCCCGGACCCCAGGTGCAACATGTAATGACCAGCACACTCAGTCATCACGACAGAGAATAGTCAATGCCCTGTTTTTTAAAAGTCAAAATTAATCCAAATAACTATGATGAACAAAATATCAAAACAAGAAGGGGAGAGTCAGTAAGGGTGCCAACCATGTCAGAGGCTGCGATAAAAGGAGTAATCAGCCATAGAAGCGATGCAGAGAGGGGGAGAGTTCAGAGCATGTGCTACCCGGCTCCCTCCCTCCCCGGCTGCAGGCTAGCAGGGTCCCCCTCCCACCCTCATGGCTACAGCTCTTGTCCAGCAGCCCCAGCTCTTGCTGGTTGGGTAGCCACCTCACTCCTCTGTGCTGCTGCTCCTCCCAAAGTGCTCCCCCACCCCCTGTTGTCCTCCTTCACCCGGCCCACTCCTGTGGAAAATGTCCCTGAATTAAACAGTCCGAGAGAGAGAGAGAGAGAGAGAGAGAGAGAGAGAGAGAGAGAGAGAGAGAATGCAGAGAACAAAGAAAAAAAAGGATGCAGAGAGCAGGAAAAAGTGTTAAACATTTTAATTTTAAATATCTTTAGAAAGAGAAGATCTTACATCTCTGGCACAAGAACTGGAACCTTTTTAAAGAAAAGAAATAATAAGAAAATAACAGAGAGCTCTTGGAAATTAAAAATATAAAAGTAGCAGGGGGGGGGGGAGAATTGGCAACATTAAGAAAATAAGGTTGCCCGGCTGGCATGGCTCAGAGGTTGAGCATCGACCTATGAACCAGGAGATCACGGTTCGATTCCCGGTCAGGGCACATGCCCAGGTTGTGGCTCGATCCCCAGTAGGGGTAGTGCAGGAGGCAGCCAATCAATGATTCTCTTTCATCATTGATGTTTCTATCTCTCCCTCTCCCTTCCTCTCTGAAATCAATAAAAATATTTTTTTAAAAAAAGAAAGTAAGGTTGAGGAGCAACCACCACTGAGTGGTCTTCAAGCTGTTCTTCCACAAAAAAAAATTTTTGTAATTTGTTGATTTTAGAGAGAGGGAGATAAAGGGGGAGAGAAAGAGAGAAATGTCACTTTCAGGGATCAAACCCACAACCCTGGGGTATTGGGATGACACCTAACCACCTGTGTTACTCAGCCAGGGCCCACAAACTCTTAAACAGAATGGAAATGAGGATGACAGAAAATAAAATTTCTAAAAGTTGGGGGGGAAAAAGAAAAAAAAAGACTGAGAAAATCTCCCCAAAAGTGGAACAACGATAACATGCAAACTAACAAATAAACAACAAAAAGTGTGCCCGGCCGGCGTGGCTCCGTGGTTGAGTGCCAACCAATGAACCAAGAGGTCAAAGTTCCATTCCTGGTCAGGGCATGTGCCTGGGTTGGGGACTCCATCCCCGGTGGGGGGCGTGCAGGAGGCAGCCAATCGATGATTCTCTCTCATCATTGATGTTTCTCTCTCTCTCTCCCCCTCCCTTCATCTCTGAAGTCAATAAAAATATGTTTTAAGAAATTAAGTAAAATAATGCAAAGGGGCGGACAAAAAACAAAAGCGAGAAGAAAGTTTGAGGATCGTTCCCCAGGAAGGACGTCAAATCCAGGGAAACTGTCCAGAGAAGAGAATGTGGAAGGGAGACGATTGTCAAAGAAACGAAGAGCAAGACTTTGCAGAACTGGTGAATATGAGTGTCCAGGTTGAAACAGTCCATCCAACATCCGGCCACAGCAGAGCCCTCACCCTCAGAGGCTGCAGGGAACACCTGGAAGCTCCCGGAGGAGGGGGAACATATACAAAAAGGGGGCAGAAGAATGGCCCCAAACCTCTCAACAGTGACACTGGAAGCCAGAAGACAATGGTGAGGTGCCTGCAAACTTCTGAAGGAAAATTATTTTTAATCTAGAATTCTATATTCAGCCAAACCATCCATCAAGTGTGAGATAGAATAAAGGCATTTTCAGACATACAAGCTCTCAAAATAATTTTCTCTCCTGTGTAACCTTTCTCAGGAAGCTAAACAAATGAGGGGGAGAAGCAGGAACAACACAGGGCCAACAGAACAGGCTGGCCCAGCTGGCGTGGCTCAGTGGTTGAGCATCGACCTATGAACCAGGAGGTCACGGTTCGATTCCCGAGCAGGGCCACATGCCCAGGTTGAGGGCTCGATCCCTAGTGTGGGGCGTGCAGGAGGCAGCCAATCAATGATTCTCATCATTGATGTTTCTATCTCTCTCTCTCCCTCTCCCTTCCTCTCTGAAATCAATAAAAGCATATTTTTAAAAAAGAGAACAGGATGCCCAACACAGGAGAGAGACCAGAGGTCCCAACGATGAAGGAGAGGTCCGAGGATGGCTGTGGGGAAGCAGGGGGCAGCCAGTGCAGGTTGGAGCGGGACTATGAGAGGTTTCGGGGGTGGGGGTGGGGGTGGGGGCAGGGGAGAACTGGCAGGTTTGACCACCCCGAAAATCATAATTGAGGCTGTTAAACAACAAAATTCAACAGAGTGAATTTTAAAGATCTTACTGGTTTCATTGAACTATTGATGAATTGGGCAGCACCCCATCTAGCAGAGAGAAGGAGGGTTCTAACCAAGAGTGGATGGTTTGTGTCAAGGTCACCTTCTTTCAGGGGATGACAGGGGTCTAGCCAGCAGTTTACCTCATTGGAGCTGACCAGGTCATTCCAAACTGACTGGTTCAAGATGCCACTCCTGGGAGAGGCTGAAACTGTAATTAAATTAGGTGTTTAATTGTTGTCTTTCTGTCTTGTGGGTTTAGCACAAGGGACTCCATGTTGGCCCTGTGGTCTCTTTTTCAACAACGCCAAGGGGTGTGTAAGAATACAGAGCTGTAAGAAGTACAGAAAACTAAGCAAGTGGAGAGGGTAAGGGCCCAGGAAAAATAAAAACTCTATAAGAAAGTAAACAAGGCCATCAACTGCTTGGATTAGTGGTGAACAGTATTTACATGATTATCATGATATAAAGCAGAGCGTATGGATTTAACAAAAATATTGGGAGAGGAAAACGACCCTCAAGGGAGTCTGTAAAAGGCGAATCTTCATCTACACAACAGGCAGTCAGCACATAATGTGCAAACGGATTAATCAGGAGGCAGCAGGATGAGCAAGTTCCTTAGAAATGGGGAGGGCACCGCCAGCAGGAACGCCTGAAGCCCAGTCTCCTCTGAGCCGGGGGCGGGGGGTTGGAGGGGGGGGCTACTGTGTTTTGTTTTTTAATCTTAGCATTCTTTGACCTTTTTGACTATCTGTAAACACTTATTTGATTTTTAAAAATGTTATGAAAACATAAAATAAAGAAATCTATACTGAGAAACACATCCCCTTGTTCCTTCTCGTTTCATAGCTTTTTAGCATCTGGAGAATCCACCCCCTTTACTCCCAGCCACAGACACGGACACTCTCACCAGGACACACACACACCCTCATGATAGACATAAAGAGCTCATGGTGACAGACAACCAGGAACATGTACATCATCACCAAACCCTCAGACACGCAGGCAAACACACTCCCGCCAGCACGCACACATGAATACACTCACCCACACATATGCAGAGCCCCCCCCCCGCCCAAAGCCAGCTGCAGGACTGCACTGCCTCCTGGCCTGGACCCCCTGACCTGCAGCCCCACCCCCGGAACTGCCCCAGGCAGTGGCGGGTCCCTCCTGGGACTTCACCCCGTTGCTTCCTCTGCTGAGTTCCCTGCCACGAGGCTGAGCAGCCATGAACCCTTTGGGGACACTCGGTCGGTGGGTGGCACGGAGATGAGGTCGGGAAGGGCCAGAGCTGGCAGCTGGATGAGGCCAGGAAGCCCCCTTGATCCAGCCTTTGCTGGAGGCCCTAAGCAGTGGAAGAGTCCAGTGTCAGGACACGCTGTGCGTCCTGGAGCCGATCACCTTACCGCTCTGGGTCCACGAGGAAGTAGCAGCCTCTGTAACTCCTGAGATGCCAAGATGTCATGATGTCATGACCCAGGCTGGGCCCTGCTTCCGTCCCCTCTAGATCCTTAGCTTCACACTGGCCTCCAGGGCCAACACCAAAGGACAGGTCTTTCTAACAAGTGTACACGGTCACCTGGTGGCCCCCCACTGCCCCGTCCCTCCCCCCACGTTCCTCCAGCACTCACCACCACCCTGGTCCTGTTATCCGGCAGCGTGTCAATGGCCAGGGTGCCCCCACCCAGGTCCTGGCTCAGCTGGGTCCTGTCCGGCTCCGATGCCTGCCCGGGGCTCTCTCGGGCTCTCCGATTCCAGCCCTGCAAGGTCCCCTCGGCGGCCCATCCAGAGGCTTGGCCTGCATCCGGACCTGGGAGAAGGGGACAGAAAGGTGAGTCCTGGGAGTCCGGAGTGAAGGCCTGGGAGGGGAACCAGCCCAGTTACTCTGCATAGGCCCTGCCCCCTGCCACCACTGCCTTTGGGGACACTGGCTACCAGGGCGGGAGACACCCCACATGCACCGAGAGACAGGGACCCAGCCCCACTCCATGCACTGTGCACATGTGAGCCTTTTAGTCCTCATCCCGGCCCTCCCCAGTAGATGGATGCTCTCCACTTCACAGACAGGGATCTGGCTCCCAGAGGTCCAGGAAGGTCACACAGCAGGTTAGGGATGGAGGTAAGTTTCAAACCCAGGTGGACCTGCCTCCTAACTGGTGATTACTCTTAACCTCAGCTGCCCGGGAATCATCGGGGATCTTTAAAAATCCCTGATGCCTGTGTCCCACCCCAGGGACTACGGTGTAGTGCGGTCCGTGGTGCGGCCTGAGCACTGGGATTCTTAAATGACCCCCAGGGGAGCTATTGAGAAGCCCTGGCCCGGCCTTGGTGGCTCAGTGGTTGAGCACTGACCTATGTACCAGGAGGTCCTGGTTCGATTCCTGGTCAGGGCACATGCCAGGCACAGGATTGGAAAGTGGTGGCACCCAGGCCATTTAGCAGCAATTCCTAGACTCAATGTTCTCTCCAGTTCCCTCATTAGATTTATTCTAAATGACACAGATACCATGCTTGTCCATTTCAGAAAGATGGACACAGATGTGTCCTATATTGTCACTCCAATAGCCACCCCTACCAGGGATGTGTATACGGGACACAGACCACCAGACGAGTGCATCTGCTAGTCCCTGCGACCTTCGTCAATTTCAGGCCCACCCTGTGTCAGATGCCTGTCTCCACCCACTCCCCACAGCTCCTGGATGTAGCTCTCTTTCCTAGAGCATCCACTGGTGTTATAACTACCTGCCTGTCTCCCTGCTGCCCCCCGGACGCTCCCACCTTCTGCAAATGTGTATCCTCGGTGCCTAGCAAACACTAGGTGCTCAATCACTGCATAATTGAGCACACGAGACTGGAGGTAACCTGGGAGCCAGCAAGCACAGAGATTGAGACAAGGTTTGGCCAGGCCCAGGCCTGGGGCTGGGGCCAGGACTCTTTGCTGTGAGGCTCTGGTTTGTCATTAGACATTTTATCCAATTAAGTCATTCTTGGCTGCTGGCGCCTGCTGGACCCTTGCCGGCCCCCTTTTACTTCTCTGCCCCTAATCGCAACCAGATGCTCTGGAGAAGCTGGGGAGAGGGGCGGCCTCCAGACCCCTTCCCCACGATGCCCACTGGCTGAGATGGCCCTGGGCCCGGTGCTGGGAAGACAGCCTGCCCTCGGTCCCATCCCAAGCCAGGGCTGCCTTGCCTTTCTCGGGCGGGCGAGGCCCACAGCTGCCTCTGGAAGCAGAACTGTTTGTGCTGGGCTGGTGTGCCCCGCTCCCCGAGTCTCCTGCAAGCAGCCCTCGGGCCTGGGCGGGAGCCAGGACAGGAAAGGAGCATGTGCCGAGCAAGGAGAGGAGCTGGGCCGGCCTGGGCAGGGATGCTGGGATCTGCAGCATCGCA
>NW_005871377.1:237316-241554 GCF_000147115.1 Myotis lucifugus
GCTGGGACAGGACATCATCCCCTCAGGCCCGTGGACGGATCCAACACAGCTGGCGGCTCACGTGTGTGTGTGCAAGGGCCCACGTGCCTGTGCAAACACACGTGGGCGCGCGCACACACAGACTTGCCTGGAGGCCCTGGCCTCCTCCCTGTGTGTTCACGCCTGTGTTACACACCTATCCGAACCTCGGCTGCTCCCGGCTATACCTCTGCCTTGCGTTGGGGAGCCTCTGCGTGTGAGTGAGGGCAAGAAGCTTCCAGAACACACTGTCCATGTATTCCTCCACTCATTCACCCATGGCCCCACGCGGCATAGGGTCTAGTCTAGTGGGATGTCACAATAGTAATAGGGATCGTGGGAATGACAGCTAGCTGTTAGAGAACGGCTGACACTGTGGGCACCATTCCAAGCGCTTTACACACATTAACTTGTTTAATCCCCACAGTAAGCCCAGGAGGTAGGGGCTCGTTTTACATCTATTTTACAAACTGGGAAACTGAGACACGGCTAGTCGGCGGCAGAATTTGCACTCAGGCCAGCAGGCTGGCGCCAGGCTCTGTCCGACCACAGAAAGCGCAGCAGGATGTGAGCAGTAATGCCAGCTGCTGCCCACAGTGCAGGGGCAGCCCCGGGGCAGGACTGGCATGTGGGCTGGGCTCCTGGACGCCCTGCTCTGAGAACCATTGGACCTTCACCTGGGACCTGCCCTGGGAGACTGTGACCCCTGTCTTGGAGGTAGTGCCCCAACCCCCTTCACATGCCCCTGCCTTGCTCCGGGGCAGGAAGCAATGGGCTGATTTCAGGAGGGCAGGTCATGCCACCACAGTGCCCGGTCCAAGCCACCCTCATCCCACCCATCACCCAAGCTCGCCATTCCAGGCCCAGAACCACCACTCAGTCCAGCAGCTACTTCGGCCTCCACCTTTAATGCCCTTCGGCCGGGCTCCCACCTGCCCGCCAGTGCATCTAGGGGACAAACTGGGTGCCAACTCTCCCAGGCGTCCCTCTCGCCACAGGCCTCCAGCTGAAGATTCAGCAACTCTACCCAGCATTCGAGGCCCTTGTGACTGGATTCCCGCTCCCTCTCCTGCCTCCTGACTCCCTAAAGCACCCAGCCCTGCTCTCTCCAGCCACAAGGCTTCACACATGCAGTTTCTCAGCCAGGATCACTCTGCTCCATACGTAAACCCTTCTCCCAATGAGCTCTTGCTCATCCTTCAGGTCGCATGAGATGTCACTTCTTCCCAGCGCCTCCCCGGATATCTCTCCCAGAATGCTTCCTGTGGCTCCCCAGCCCCGATTGATCGATTGATCGATCGCAACATACCGCTGCTGCCTGTGCATCTGTAGGCTCCAGGTGCCTGGCACAGAGCAAACACTCAGTAAGCTCAGAGATCGGGACTGAGGGGAAGACGGAAGTGAGGGAGGAAGGGAAGGAGGGAGAAAGGAGGCCAGGAAGGACCTTTAAATGCCCTGAGTACGAGACCCACGAGGCTGACAGACCCTCCCCTGGGACAAGGCCCACTGGAACCCTCACAGTCATGTCCCTGCAACAAAGGAGCACAGGTTTGGGATCAGACAAGCCCGAGAAAGAAGCCTGAATCCACGCCTTACTGCCTGCAACACTGGACAGACTGCAAACGCCCTCTCCGCTTCAGCTGCCTCCTCCGTAAAATGGGGATGGTGAGCCCTCCACTTGGCAGGTCACTTTGAGTCTTTAGCAAAATAACGTACACAAAGCGGGGTCCAGCCTTCCCTGGGTCTCACATGAGGACCGACTTTCTGAGGGGCTTGGGACAGGCCCCCGGCCCTGAGCGGAACCCCTGCCTCCGCGCTACCTGCCTCCACCTGCACCCTCTCCCCTCCTGCTGCCGGCAGGTCCCACCGAGGACCCTCATGGGGGAGAGGGAAGGAGAGAGAAGAGTTTGGCTCCCTGTGTGTTTCTCTCGCAGGAAGAGAGTCTGTGACCACCTCTGATCCACTCACTCATTCAGAACGTTTATTGAGACCCTGCTGCGTGCTGGGTGCCATGTTGGCTGCTGGGGTGACAACAGTGATCGGGCCGACAGGACCCCTGTGCCTAAGAAGATTCCAGTCGCTAAGACATACACACGATTAATAATACAGCCGGGCCCTCTGTCGACTCAGGCCTAATCTTCCGGTAAGTAAATTACCGTGTAATGAATTCTCTGATATTCTATGGAGTTGCCAGCTTCGTCTTGTGGCCTGAGAAACCTTCATGTTACGGTGGCCTGTCCACCTGGGACAGATCTCAGCTCCCTCCTGAGCCATCCCCCCACCCAGCCCAGAGGACTCGGGAGCCTCGGCACTGAATGGCAGAACCCCGTCAGGCCCAGCTCCCAGCTGCCCTTTCACTCGTCCAAGGACTCCACCACCCATCAGAGCTGGGCTGTCCCTCCTTCGTGGCCTCCCCCAGAGTGTCCCACCCCCACACCTGTTCTCTGCCCAAGACACCCCCTGCCTCCATTCGGCCCCTCTGTCCAATCCAGCCTGGCCTTGGGGAAGGAAAACTAAACTGAGAGTCAGCAGCTACCCGCTCTGGCTCCCAGAGCTTCCTCAGCTCTAACAATCTCCCCTCTGCAGGGAAAGTCCACTTCTCCCGCCGAGTCTGCCAAAGCCGAGAAGACGGCGAGATTCGCGCTCTGCCTGCCGCTCTGCCTGGCCACCCCAGGCCTCTCCTACCTCAACCCAACTCCCAAGAGGCGGCTTTCGGCCAGGCCTGGGTCTGGCCACAGTCCCCCAGCACACCCTTGTTATCTCCCAACTCCCTTTCCCAGACCTTCCCACGGCTCTTCCCGTTCTGCCGGAGTTCATTCAGAGCCCTCCCCCATCGACCCGGCACATCCTGAGTCCAGAAGATCCCACCAGGTCGGGGCTACAAAGGAGCTCAAACACTGGCCTGTCCAACCTCTTCCTTTTTATAGTTTTTAAAATTACCAATCACCCAGACATATCATAACAAATCAGAAAAGAGGCGACAATCATCAAAAAAGAAAAAAGATCTTTCATAATCCCACCACCAAGAGTCAGACTTTGCCCGCAGCCTCACTGTATAGAGTCAAGAGGCCCAGAGAAGGAAAACAACTTGCTCAAGGTCACACAGCAAGGGAGACGCTGGGCAGAGAAGCCAGGCCTCCGGCCATTCTCTGCGTGGGCTCCCTGAAAACCGGTGGCTCTGCCCCAGCAGCCTCTGCCACATCAGCGTCCACTGCTCTCTGCCCGCATCTCCGCCATCAGCCCCCTCCTGCACCCAGGCCGTTATCAGCTGCAGACAGGGACCACCAAAGTCAAGAATGCTGTCACAGACACTGTGCCTCCTGCTAGCATCCCCCTGAACTAGCGGCCCAACTACAACATGCCCCCCCCTTCACACACACACACACACACACACACACACACACACACACGCTCTGTCCCATCGGAGGGACCCCGGTGCCAGTGAGGCATCCAGCTCTATCTTCCTGGTTCTCTCTGTCAAGAGGCTTGACTGCAAATTCCCCACCTCCCCAACCCCGAGGTGATCTGGGTGCACGAGGAGGATGTAAAATTACCTGTTGGAAAAACGGTTCTTTTCTAACATGAGAGATTCGTGGTGGAGCTCAGAAAGGACTTCCAGGAGGGAGAGGTGGTGAAGGGGAAGAGGAGTGTGCAGACAGGAGCCCCAGTCTAGAGCCAGGGCAGCGAAAGGCCACCGGGCAGGGCAGGGCAGGGCAGGGGCAGCAGGAGGACGGGAAGGCTGGGGGGTAGGGGAGCCGCAAGTTCCTTCTTCCTGGGCCCAGGACTGCTCTGCAGGTACCAGACGGAGAGGGGAAGGCTCCAGCCCAGGCCGCCACTGCCCTTCCTCTGGGAGAGACCCGGGTCCCCACCATCCCCCTGGCTGCTCCCACCCAGCCCCCAAGCCCAACTCAGACCCAACCTGGGCCAGCTTGGGGCAGGGGGGAGGGAAGGGGAAGAGGAGGCACGCTTGGCAGACTCCCCATCTCATCAGAATTAGCCCCGCGCCCTGTGGCCAGGGGTCCTATGACCCTCGCACTGTCCCCGGGGGACCTCAGCCCCCCGCCTGTGGAGCCCCTCCCCGGGGGGGCCCCTGCTGTCCCTCCGGGAAGACAACCGTCGCTGCCTCCACCCTCACTCCTACCCCATGTGTTCTGGGAAATATGGGGTCGCGGGTCCACCCTGCCAGAGCCACAGAGTTCCTGGTCGTCCGGGGGACAGTA
>NW_005871377.1:242393-245710 GCF_000147115.1 Myotis lucifugus
ACCCCTCCTCCGTCCTGGGCTCCGGCCATCCCACCCCATGCCCCAGCTCCGCCAGGTTTCCCGACTTTCTGGGCTGCTCCTCGGAGTTTGTGGGTGCCCTCCCACCCCCACCCCGGAATCTCCCCTTATGGCAAAGACCCACAGCTCCTCGCCCAGCCCATGCCTGGATTCCACCCCCTCCCAGGGCTCCGGTCCGCTTTGCCACGCAAACCCCCATCTCCAGCACCGTGTTGCCCCCAGCCCAGCACGCTTGGGGTGGAGGGGGCCTGGCCCACCCTTGATTTCAAATAGATTGGACCTCTCCCCATTCCTAGAAGGTAACCCAGGCCACCCCTCGGGGGACCCCAGGCCTTCTCAGGGCCCGACCCAATCTTCAAAACCAGCCCCAGAGCAAGAACACAGTTCACCCCCCTGCCTCTGCCGTACAACAGGCTCTGGGGATAGATTTTTTTTTTCCCTTCCAGGACAGAATAAAAATACCCGCAATTTAGGAGATTTAATAGACGGCGAGAAATCAGGTCAGGACTCGGAGGTGCCTCTTTCCGCCCGTGACCTACTTCATGTGACAGCAGGAGTCCGGGTGCTGGAGAATGGGAGAGTGGGGCTTGGGGGGCACCCTGGCTTCCACGGGTCTGGGGTCTAGGAACTGGAAAATCGCAGAGAGGGGTGTGGACGGAGCGTCTTTGGGGGGATTCCCCAAGAGGAAGGACGTGCGTGGGGACCAGAGAAGGAACCACGTGAGCTGGAATAAAAAAGGAACTCAAGACTCTCTAATTTTTCAGAAGCCCAGTTCCTCCTCCCTCAGGACCCAGGGTCCCAAAAACGAACGCCCGCAGTCCTAAGCCCTCTATTCCCTTACGGAGCAACGAGGCGAGGCCTGTCTGCAACTCCTTGTCTAATGGAAATCCCGACTTTGCAGACTCTTAAATGCGATCAAATAGGCCGCCGCTTCCAGCTTCGGCTTCTTGCTGCCCTCTAGTGGCCACGTGACGACCCGCAACGCAAAAACCGTGTTTTGCGGTTTCCTTCACTTTCCCGAACCTGCCCAGACGCTGTCCACCGACTCCGGCTTCGGCCCGCTGGTCCACTTCTCCTCGCCCCTACCTTCTGGGAAGTCCCTGCCTTCGGAGAGGTGCCAGGACGGGACTGCAGCTCCGGCCTGCGTCTCTTTGTGCGTTCCCCAGCTCGGGGTGCCTCGCAGTCTGTTTTATAAGGTCTACAAGGGCTCAGGCGGAAACAGCAACCTGGAAATAATTAGAAACAAATAACATGTAAATGTTTAAAAATGTAAACCTGTAGAACTTGAACGTACATCAGAATCACCTGGGGAACTAGTTTTAAAACAGATTTCCGGGCACCACCCTCCAAGTTTCTAATTCAGTAATTCTGGGATGAGACGGAGAACCTGCATTACTAACATTTCCCCAGGTGGTGGTGCTGGTCCCCGGGGTCGTAATTGAGAGCCAGTGCTGCGGAATTGTTTCTGGCACTCTCTCGTCGCTTTTCGTCTGCCCAAAGGAGACGTAACGAACGAAATTTCAATATAAAATTGTGGAAGAAGAAGGGGGAAAGCTTTAAGGAAAATTGCTTTACTCACTAAATGTGGGGCCTGAAAAGAACAAGGCAGGGGGCACCCGGATTTGAACCGGGGACCTCTTGATCTGCAGTCAAATGCTCTACCACTGAGCTATACCCCCGCTGCTGGCAACAGCGCCGCCGAAAGCTTCTTAACGCTCTTCTACAAGGCGCCGCGAGGAGCTTCGGAGAGAAATAGGGTCCAAGGTTTACAGCAGCGGGAAAAGACATAAATCTCAAGCGAATACACATCTGAATGCAGGGTTTGTTTTCTGAAGCACTGAGCTAAAGGCTTCTACTGACGGTGTAAGAAAAAAGCAATTTGAGCCTGTGGAGTCCCTGGAGATCTTTCGAGATCCCTCACTTCCGGGAGTTCCTTCGAGCCGCGATCCTCTTCTTTTTGCCCTGCTATCGCCCCCTTACTGCTGCTCAACGCCCCTCTCTCCTTCCTACACTGTGACGCGGATTTCTCGGGGCCTTCCTTCCCTAGCCTAAGCCTCGCCCATAGAAACTAAGCCTCCCTCCCTAAGAACTGCCCTCGGGTCACTGGCCAGGCCGACCTAGCAGTGTGCCCACCTGCCCGCTACCGAGGAGAGTGGGCCTTATGTACAGTCCACATGGGTCAACCCGAAGGTCCAAGTCCTCTCGCGTAATGCATTCCACACCGGAAGGTCCAAGGCCCCCTCTCGCAAGGCATTCCACTCTTAGACACACACGCAAGTGAGCTTGTGGGTTGGGCAGGGCCTGGGCCTCGGTCCTCAGTGACTGCAAAAGGGGATGGCAGGGCCCGGGGCCGCTTCTCCTGTCACCTCTAGGAAGACTTACAGAAATTGACTGCAGAACTAAGAAAACTGGAAAAACCTAGGTGTGCAGAGGGGGCACCCGGATTTGAACCGGGGACCTCTTGATCTGCAGTCAAATGCTCTACCACTGAGCTATACCCCCATCTTGTAATGACGGTCTTGTTAGGATCACCTTCTTTGGAAATAAGGACATGGTATCAATTGTGTTCTTTTCTGAGGAATTATGCCAGAATAACTTAATGGGGGTCGGGGGGTGAGGAGGGATAGGGACTGCTGGAATTCCTGACTTCTTCCTTCACATCACGCCTCAGGAAAACCATCCTGATTTTGTGGGGTAATAGCGCTGCTCCCTGTATCCAGGGCAGCCTGGCTTTCCATCCCGTCTCCAGCTCAACCCAAATAGGACGCCTGAGCTTTTCCAACCCCTAAGCACCCTTCGTCAAGCAGACAGAAATAAGAAGTGAGTACTTTTCAATGCCATTTATTACACATTTATAAAAAAAATTAAAAACTCTAATACAGTGCAAAACAAAATCAATACAAAAAGACTGACAAGATACACGGGTGGTCTAGAAACCTGGGTCACTTGGCAGGAGTGGGATTTGCCTTGGAAGGACACTGGGCGTTAAGGGCATAGTTGGTGTGGCTTAAGGCGCGAAAGCTGTGGTCGGAGCCAGAGCCAGCACCTCGGGGATTGGGAAGGCGGGGGGAGAGTGGGACTCCCTTCAGTGCCAAGGACTGTTCCCCTCCCACTCCCTCTCCCTTCCCAGCTGCTTTGGGTCTGCCTTCCTTCCCCTGAGCCCACCCCCTTTACCTTCTAGAATATCGTTTGCCCAAAGATGGCTGAGGGGCCATAAAGCTGGGGTGGGGGTAGGGGGGGTGGGAGGGTTGAGGTTGGGGGTGGGGGTGAGGTTGGGGTGGGGTGAGGTTGGGGGTGGG
>NW_005871377.1:246033-266952 GCF_000147115.1 Myotis lucifugus
CAGCTTTACCTGCTGTCCTGTCTGCGGCAATTCAGAGTGTACAGTCTAGCTCCTCTGTGGGGAGTTAGGTGGGCAGCGGCTTCTCCCTGTCCGTAGCTGCCCCTGCTCCCACCAGAGAATCGTAGAAAAGTAATAAATAGTCACTTGGGTTTTCCACCCGAGTAGTCCATGCTAAACCCCGAAGTTCCCGGTTGGCCTCCGACTGGGACATCAGTTGGCAGTGGCCCGAGACTGCATCCACTGGAGCCCAGCAAGCAGCCTGCAGGACGGGAGGGACAGAGCAAGATCAGTATATCCCATGAGGATGATGGCCCTCAAGCCCCCAGCCCCTGCCCAAAGCCAACTGAATGTGGCAACTGACGTTACAGCGATCTTTCAGTCAATAATATAAACAAAAACACACACACACACACACACACACAAAATAATAATATAAACAGACTGAGTATGTACTATGCACCAGCTACTGTGCTAGGCACTGTGGTTACCGGTGAAAAAACAGACACGCCCTCTGGGGCTTACATCCTACAGAGGAGGTGGATATTAAACAAATGATCACCCAAATAATTCCATCACTACATACTGTAATAAAGGTTAGGAAGGAGCTGTACAGAGGCCTCTGGAAGTCTGGGAATCAGCGGGACTTCTCTAAGGAAGGGGCCTGGAGACCTACCTTAGCAATGTCTTTGGGCAAATCTCTAGCGCCCCCTTCCCACCCGCTCCATCGAAGGAGGCAGGGCCAGGGTGACTTCAAAGGCCTGGGAAGAGACCCCCATAAGCAAGTTCTCCCATTAGACTGTTAGCAACACCAGAATGAAAGGTGGGGGGGATAGGGTGGTCTTGGTCATGACTTTATCACCTGGCACAGTGCATGGCACATGGGGGTACTTAGGAAATGCTGGTTGAATTGAACTGACTGGGGGGGGGGGGGCGCGAGGGGGTCCTCTTGACCCAGGAGGTAGCAAGAGACCACGGGAAATGTGTGGCTCCTTGGCTGGCCTGACCAAAGCCTCCCCTTCTTTAATCAGCCATCTAGGTCCTTGGCCTCTGTGATTCCACCTGAGAAGGAAAAGGGAAGGGCTCTCTCCAGACCTGATATGGGCCCTTTCTGCATGACCGTGACCGTGACCGTGACCTAGCACCTTCACATCCTTCAGGTGTTTGCTCAGCAGCTCCCTTCTCAGCAGCCCCTCCCCAGATAGCTTATCTAAGGTTGCAACATCCCCCCACCTCCATGTACTTCCAATCTTCTTTCCTACCTGACTTCCCCTAAGCACTTAGCACTTTTTAACTTAATACATATATTTTTATTTTTATTGTCTGTTTCCTCCCCCCACCCCCACGGGAACGTAAGCTCCAGGAGGGCAGGTATTTTGGTCTGTTTTGTTTACCGGTGTTTCTCCAGGGGCCTAGAACAGTGCCTGGCGCAAGTAGGTGCTTAATACACGTGAATGAGCGGTATCATTTACTCTCTACAGAAACTCTGGGAGGAAGTAGATTTAATCACCCTCCTCTTTAGAGGTGAGGAAACCCACGGTCAAAAAGAGTCGTGATTTCTGCCTCGAAGGCTTGTCCCAGGTCTTCCCATGGCTCTCTCCTCTTCATTCAGATCTCAGCTCAAAAGACATTTAGTAGAGGCTGCCCCTCGCCACCAGAGCTAAACCAGACCCATCCCCACCCCTCTGTCACTGTGGTCCAAGTTCACGTTCTTCATAGCACTTGTGAGCACCTAAAACGTGGGGGGCGGGGGGTGGACTGTCGCCTCTCCCCCCACTAGAACAAGCTCCTGAGAGCAGGGGCTCTCTTGCTCACGGCTCACCCACAGCATCTCAGCTGTGGGAAGGATATTCTGATGGTCAGTCATTCATTGGTACCAGTCCCAGGAGGTCCAGGTGGGATGGCCACTAACCCTTCCCCGGTGAGGGCACAGCAGCCCTGTATGTGCCATGGGTGGTCTTTGATGGCACTCAGGGTGAGGAATTGGGAGATCTCCACGGTGGTCATGGAGTCCTTCAGATCCTGCTTATTGGCAAAGATCAGGACAGAAGCATCTCGCAGAGCCTGTGGACAGAGGAGCCCAGCCCGTCAGCCTTCCAGGGCCCAGCCTCCCTCCCCAGTGGCCCTTGAGTGTCCCCTGGCTCCCCTGCTGCCCCAGCAAGAGAAGCCCAAGCCCAAGTGGGGTGGGCATGGGGGCCTGTCCCAACATAGCAACCCCAGCAAATGACACTGACAGCTCACAGATGCCTCCAAGCCAGCTCATAGAGTCCCTAACAGTCCCATGACACAGGAAGCGGATGATTCTCCCTAATTTATAATTGGGTGAACAGAATTAGAGAGGCAAAGTGGCTTGCCTGGGGTCCCACCGTGAGTGGGACATGGTTTCAGAACCTGAACCAGCAACTTTGGCTTCTGTGGTCAACTGTGCTGCAGGCATTATCGCCCTTCATCTGAGATAAACTAGCCCTGCCCCAGCTGCTGAGCTAGAGGCTCTCAGAGACCAAGTCACAGGAATGAAGCTCAGAGGCCACATGAGTAAGCTGAGGTGACACAGGGAGCCGCAGGGGGCTTACCTCGTGGGCCAGCATCTTATACAGCTCCTCTCGAGTAGTCAGCAGCCGGTCCCGGTCCGTGCTGTCAATCACAAGGACGATGAACTGGCCAGCAGAGGGGGACCATGAGTGGTGGGCTTTCCCTTTGGTGAAGGTGCCCTCTGCCCAGCTGTGCTCCCCGCTGGCCTCTGCACTACCCTGATGCGAGTCCCACAGAAAACAAACTCTCCAGTCTCAAGATCTCACTGCCCTAGTTCCATTTTTTTTGTCTTACATTTATTTGTTTTTGTTCTAGTCTCATTTTAATTCCCCTTTCCAACCAGACACCTGGAATATACAGCATGACCTCAGATTTCCTGCCAGAGGCTATGCCCTGGGCATTCATGAGTCCATTTAGGCCTCACCACAGCCCTTTGGAACTGACACTGAAGTTGACCCTTGAACAATGCGAGGAATGGGGGCAACCAACTCCCACACAGTTGAAAATCCACATATAACTTTGGACTCCCCAAAACTTCAGTCCTCGGTATCTGCAGGGGACTGGTTTCAGGGCCCCTGTGCATACCAAAATCTACGGATGCTCAAGTCCCTTCTAGAAAATGGCATAGAACAACGGACTCTCAACCACAGTGCCATTCCCAGGAACGCAGAAGGCTGGCTGTCTATATATTGAAAAAATTCACAGATAAGTGGACCCATGTTGTTCAAACCCAAAGTTTTTCAAAGTTCAAGGGTCAACTGTATTATTATCCCCATCTACAGATGAGGAGACTGAGGTGCAGCAAGGTGACATATCCTGCCCTCAGCCACACACCTGGTGAGTGGAGTGCTGGAATTTAAACTCGGCTTTCTCGTTCCAGGAGTGAAACCACTGGATTCTACTGCTTCCAGAGTGAGTAAGTGAAACCCCCGGAGACAAGGGTCTACCCCATCCAGTGCATCAAACGGAAAAGTGCCAGCCAGCAGACAAAGCTGCTAGGAAGTATTCAAACATGCCCACAGGCACTGTGCTGTGTAAGTATTTGACAGGCATGCATTAGCTATTGTTGTATTATTCAATTTTCACAACAACTCAGTGGGGGGACCGAGGCTCAGAGAGGTTAAGTCACTGACTAATGTCACACAGCACACAGCCCCTCCAGCCCCGGGCCCACCTCACCTCCGTGTTGGAGAAGTATGTGTTCCAGGTGGAGCGCAGAGCCTCTTGGCCCCCTATGTCCCACATGAGAAAGTGGGTCTTTCGCAGAACAACCTCCTCCACGTTGCTGCCGATGGTGGGACATGTGTGGACCACCTCATTCATCAGGCTGGGGGGGTAGGAGAGGGTACCAAGAGCTCAGCCCAGCTCACTCACAGCTCTCACCTCCGACCCCTCTGCTCCTAAGTCAGGCTGAATCTAGTTCCGAAGAAATCAGCCCAGGTTGACCGAGCCTCTGCTGAGCAGGAGTGAGACCAAGTCCTGCCCTGGCTTGGACCCCAGAGAGGGGAGACTTAATCGAACAGTCTCCCCAAACTTTGATATGCAGCTGAATCACCTGGGAGCCTTGTTAAAATGCAGATTCTGATCCAGTGGGTCTGGGCTGGGGCCCAGCGCTTTGCACTTCTAACAAGCTTCCAGATGCTCCACCGCTGCTGGTCTGTGGGCCACACTTTGAGTAGCGAGAGATTAGACAAACGAGACAGACACTCGTGAGGGCCATCCGAAAGGTGCTCTGGCTACAGTGACAGAAAACACACACCCTTTCACCTGCAAGGGATTCCTCCGGGAGATCTGGGAAGTCACTCCCTGTGCTCTTGGAGTCAGAGGTGAGAGAGAAACGTCCTTTTCACTGTATACTCCTGTGCTGTTAGGATTTTTCTTTTCTTCTCATTTTTAGAAACCATTTCTATGTGTCACTTTTTCAGGGGAGAAAATCTGTCCTAAGTAAACACTCTGGAGGCTCCAGAACAGGAGAGATACCATCCGGGGAGTGAATTTCGGGGGAAACTCCGATGGGTTATTACTCAGCACATGTGCCGGACTCTGCCGGACCAGGGGCCACGGAGCCCAGCGGACCCAAAGCTGGCCCTCCCTTAGGGTTGGCAGAAGGAAGGCAAAGATGCAAAGGTGGAGGGAGCGCAGGAGTTGAAAAGAGGGGACCCGCCGCTAGGGGGTAGAGAAGAGCAGGGAGGCGGGAGGAACCTGCCTGCCCACCAGCCTCAGCCTGTAGCCGAGCTTGGCAGGGGCCGGGGGCAGATGGCGGGGCGCAGTGGGGTTGCCCATGCCGAGCAGCATTCGAATGCCAGGTCGAGGGGCCACTGAACTGAGTGAGGGGCCACTATCCCAGGAAGGTCCCACTAGCGTTCTCCAAGTCACTCCTCCCGGGAACCCAGGGAAGAGCTCCGGTGATTGGCCCACGTGTTTGTCAGTCTGGTGGAAAAGCACAAGCCCCGCCCCCCACCCCGGGAGTCACTTACAACTGGTAGAGGATGGTGGACTTTCCTGCGTTGTCCAGGCCCACGATGATAACCTTGTGCTCTGCAGGCATCCGAGGGGAGGGCAGGGTCAGGGCCCAACGCGATGACCAAGGGACTGTGGGACCCACCAGACCGCCCACGAAGGAGACAAGTGTCCCCAGGAGGCTGGGGGACTTCCCCACGGTACCACTTCTGCTCCCCCACCCCCATCTCCCACTCACCCCCCAAAAAGGGGGGGGGGACCAACAGGACAGGTTTCTTTCCCACGGCCCCGCACACCAGCCCCACCTCCCTCGCTCCACAATTCCAGAAAAGGGATTGTCTGAAGGGTCCGGGGAGCTCAGGGCTTGTCAAGACCCGGAGGGGTCGGGGAAAGAACCGAGCGCGAAGTCACGATCGCAAGAAGCCGGCGGCGGCGGCTTTTACCCCGAGGATGTAGCTCGCCCAGCCTGTGCCCCGGGGCGCACCGAAACCCGCGACCCGCGAGGAGCCGGCAGGGAAGGGGCAGGGGAGCCTGCGCGTCGGGCTCGGGGCGCCCGTGCAGGACCCTCCCGGTCCTAGGTTACCCAGCGCATCCCAATCCCAGGAGACCTGGTGGGAGCCGGATCAAAGCGATCACTTGGATGCCCTGGGCGCCCCTTACCCTGTTTCCCGAAGATGCCCATCAATTTGGCCATCAGTTGTCCCATGGCGCGTCCGGGGCCGAGCAGGTGCAGGACTCAGTGGCCCTCGGGGGGGCCGGGGTTGAGCCCGGGCGCTTGGAGCCCCGCCCCCGGGGGAGGGCCAGACGGGGTCTATGAGGTCACGGGAGCCTCCTGAGTCTCCTGCAGGGCCTGGGAATTCCCTGAAACGCTGAGCCCTCAGGGATGCTATGGACGTCAGGTTGACAACAAACTACTGTCCAGAGCCCTGGAGGTGCAAGGAAAGTGGAGCCCAGACTCCACATCCTCCCCATCCTCCTGAGAAAATCCCAGAGTTCTCTGGGTGGACTGCTCCCCCACTGCCAATCCAGGAGACTCAGACCGTGTTCCATGACCGTGTCCCAGCTCTTCCTTCTCCAAGGCCATGTCTGGATCATGAGGCTAAAGCAAAACCCTTGGCCACCCACCTTCTCCACCTACTAGCTGTGTGGGGGAGACAGGGCTCACTGATCCCCTCTCTCTGAGCTGGGAGAGTATTTTGACCCTCAACAGATCTCTAGCTGTTCACTTGTGTGGGTCTTGTAGTTCCCTAGGGTCTCCCTCCTTTTGCAGGTCCCTTGGGTGACAGGCAACTTCTATGATTTACTGACAACCCGACTGCTCAGGCACAGCTCCCTGAACCCAGAGGGTAGGCATCCGAAGACAGGGATGGAGCAAAAAAAAAGACATCTCTCAGCCACAAACCCTACAGAGGGATTCCAGATACTAAGACACGGCAGAGGAGGAACAGGAAGGGGGAGCCGCTTGTTGATGTTTGTGAATTTCCTTCTTGCTTAAACTGGGGAAAACCAGAAAACAAAAAGAGAAGTGGGGAAGGCAAACCAACAGTAGGCTGCAGGGCAGTTAGGAGACACCAGCCATCACCCAGGGCACTTGGCTCCTCCCACCCCTCTGCTCTAAGGGTCTCCCTGCCTCTGTCTCCCCTTCCCAGGCATCTCCTCACAGCCCTCAGTCCTGTTAACCTTCCCAGTCTGTTACTCCACAGCTCATAAACCTTCAATGGTTCCCTAGTGCCCACTGGATTCAGATCAGTCTCCTCACCTGAAATTCAGGAACCTCTATGAATAGCCCCCATCTGCCTTTGCAGCGTATCTCCCATGTTTGCCTCCAACGGTCCTTGCTCACACAGGCACAGCTCTTTCCAACTGTGCTTTTACCTCTGCATTTCCTCCACTTGAACGCCTTTCCCTTTTTCAGAAAGGAGGGTTCCTGAGCCCCATCCCATTGGCTGCCTGCCATAAAAGCCACCTACTTGCCAAGCTCCGGCCTGGTTCTCCAGCCATATGGGGCTTCTCTCCACACTGAGACTGCGGACTGGACTGACATGCCTGTTTCTTCCAACCATCTGTGATTCCTAGCGGGCGGGGTTCGTGTCTTGTTCACCTGTGTGCCCCCCACCTGGTCCAGTGCCCGGCCCACAGTAGGAATGTGTTGCTATTGGATTGAAGTACAGTGAGTTAAGCTACAACCTGAGAAATGGTTTTGGAGTATTAAACAAAAGAAAGTGTGAGTACAAGTTGAAGAGCATGGAGGAAGACAGGGAAGTTTGTGAAGAGAAGAGAGAAAAGAATTCAATTAATACAGAATTTTCATTCACCCCACCCCCCACCCCCCAGATTCCTAGCAGAGTGAGAAGGAAGAATTGGCTAACGGAGAGCCCATCTGGCTGATTTCATTTCGGCCCTACAAAAAGGAGCTGGGGCTGCGGCTGGGTGCAGGGGGGTGAGGGCATAGGAGGGTGAGGGCACAGGAGGTGCTGAGGGAAGCAGCAATGTGTTAAGCATTCTCACCATCTGTTTCCTGGGGGTGGGGGGGACCTGTTAGTGTACCCTGCCTCCTCCGCCACCACCACCACTTGCAGAATTGAAAGTGACATTCGGCCAGCTGGAGCACATTCAGTAAACAGACCAGAGCCCAGCCTTCCTTGAGGCCCAGAGCTGGATCTTAGGGGCATTTCATTCACTTTTCATTCATTTGACGAATATGAGTCAGGAGGTAGGAAACATGCCAAGTAGACAAAACAGACCCAGTCTGGGTCTTAGGAAGCTTACTGTCTAGTGGGGAGACAAATACACATACCAAAAACAAACCCACAAAAACAAACCACCAACCAACCCTGGGAGGCCGTAGATGGGAAGGCCCGATTTAGAAGGGAGCCAAGGCACTCTTCTCTGAGGGTGTGATCACGGGAGCTAAGTCAGGCTTTCGCTCTAGAGTGTTGGACCGGAACACCCCCTCGCTTCTGGGCCGTCGTGGCCCTGCTCAGCTCATTTCATTCTTGATTGGTGGAAACCTTCAGCCACACCTAGGACTGAGGCTCGCTCTGGTGCAGAACATATTGCAGACAGAAGCAGCCAGTCAGGTGTGTGTATGTGGGGGGCGGGGGAGATCCCCAATGCCTCAGTTCCTGAACCCCTGAGGTGGCTGTGGTAGCAGAACCAGCCTCTCTGGGCCTCATCACAGCCAGCTTCATGGTTGTTGACGTCCCGTGCTGACTGTGTCAGTTGAGGGCTTGTGGTTACCAAGAGACAAGTCTCTCTCTCTCTCTCTCTCTCTCTCTCTCTCTCTCTCTCTCGCCTCCCAATATCTCCAAGCCACCTAGAGATGCCCCTGCCTGTATGTTCTGGGCAAATGCAATTTCAGGCAGAAGGCACATGGGGAAGAGACACATCTCCAGATACCTGTTTCCTCCTCCCTCCCCCGCTCCGCTCCCAGAAGCTGGGCCATCCTGGGGCAGGGGAGTTAGCCCTAGACTTGGGGGTCATGGACACCACAGAACTTGAAACCCAAACATCTGAGCCCAAGTTCTTGCTCCAGTGCCGTGTAACTATGGACAAGCTGCTGGATCTCTCTGAGCTTTATCTGTAAATGGTAGTTAATAATCCCGCCCTCGGTACAAAAATATCAGGCTCCACGCAGGATGGAGCTCTCTGCCGAGCACTCGGCTGTCTTCTTCTCTTCTCCCCTGGGCTGTCCTCCTACAGCACCATAAACCCACCTTGTCCAAAGCTAGGTATCGTTTCTGCCTCTAACTTGCTTTCTCTCTATAACCCACAGTCACCCTAGACACCTCCCTCTCTCTCAGCGACCATCTCCAGTTGCTCCTCAACAGCTCTCCATTCTGTTCGACGTCTCTGACAGCCACAGCCTCCTTTCCCACTCCACTGCTGAGGTCTAGTGCAGGCCCTTCTCATTCCTCACGTGGAGTACTGCAGGTTTCCAGGCTAGACCTTCCCGTCTGCTCCAAACTGCAACCAAGGCAATCTTGCTATAGCTGCGTGCAGTCCTTCGATTTCTGCACACCAGCTCAGGACAGAGCCCAAACTCCTTAACGTGACTCAAGATCCACGGGGACCTGCTCCTGCTGACCCTTCTCTGACCACACCGTGCGAGCATGCTTTGCTAGTGAAGTCCAAGAACACATCCTGTATGTCACCTGTCTCCTTTGCCTTCAACACTCCCCCACTCCTCTGCTGCCAGCCTCTGCTCAAGCCTTACTTCCTTCAGGAAGTTACTCCTGGTCTCCTCAGATTTAGGGGACTCAAGCCCTGACCCCTGTCCCAGGTTCCCCCAGAACCCAGTGCTCCCCCCATCAGACAGCTCACTGTGCTGTCCTGAATCACCTGTGGCTCCCATTTAGACTTGTGCCTGGTACATAGTAGGTGCTCAGCAAACGTTTGTTCAGTGGTTAAACATGGGAATGGATTGCACTGAAAGGCAGTGCAAAGAGCCCTACACTGGGAGGCAGAGACCGGACTCCAATCCCAGCAGCGCTTGAGGGCCGTGGGTGGGCCCGCCACTTGACCTGCGGGCCTGCCCAGTTCCTCTCCCCTTGGGTCTGCTGACCCCTCTTCCAGGGAGGTCTGGATGTCTGTTGCCCTCTCTACACACACACACAACTGCACACAGAATAGAGGAGCACTCAGGTTAAAGACCCAGGAGCTCATCCTTCAGGTCCAGCACCACCCCAGAATCAAGAACCAGGTGCTCCGAGAGACAACAGCAGTAACAACCTTCAGAAGCCCGCATCCTGCCAGCTGCTGAGGGCAGGAACTGGCAGCCACCTGCTGACCATCTTTCTCTGAAGCTGGGACTGGGGAAATCCCCATTCTCTCTGCCCCTCCCCCAAGGCTGGTTAGCAGGGGCTGGGTAGGGGGTAGTTGTGGGGGTTTTGGGGGAGAAAGCCCGAGACTCAGTCCCTCCCTCTCCTGAGGCGCTGGGGAGCAGTTGAGGCCAGAGGAGCAGAACAAGCACACGCCTTTAACATTGTGCCAGTGGGTCTGGATCTCACCCACTGTAGGACACCCAGGACACCCCATTTCTCCACCTCAGCTTCCCATTTTCCCTGGCTCTGCTTAAGGGGAGAGGGGTTCGCTGCGGAGTTTGGCGCTGAGTGGGGACTGAGCCGGGCTACACCGCTCAGTCAGGTCTGAATGTAATGCATCAGAGAGTCACAAATCACCCTCATCTCCTGTGGCGTAAACAACTCCAGGCACAGCTTCCTCCTGCACGCCCGCTCCCACCCCCCTGTGGGAACAAAGCAGGCTTGGGAGGCTGCCGCAAAGGACAGGATGGTGGTTTTATATGTGGCAAAATACTCCTAGGGGAGTAAAGACGAACAGACGGACAGATGGAGGCACATGATACCAGACAGGAGGGGGAAAGGTTGGGCAGTGGTCTCTTCTAACCAGTAAGTGGAAGCTGCACCCCACCCCCAGGTGGGGGGTGGGACAACATTGGCACAGGAGGTGGCGAGACAGGCATGAGGTGCCCATCCCTGAGGTGGGCAGCCGGGCAGGGCCCAGTCCTCGTTGGCACAATCGGCTCTCTCTGGCCCAGCTGGGATGCTGGGGAGGGCAGGGCTGCTGGGCTAAGGGGATGCTAGGTCGAGGGACACTCAGGTCAGAGGGGGATAGGAAGGCCTCTCCTGGGGGGAGTGGAGTGGACGTGGGTAAAGAACAAGAGGCAAATACAGAGCAGCAGCAGCAGCAGCAGCCAAGCCCCCCAGGGGAGATCCGTGGTCCCGAGGCCACCCCTGGGGCAGGGATCATTTCTTGGGCACCAACCCCAAGGGCCTCTCTCCTGGGGTTTTGGGGTGGGAATGAAGGAGCAATTTTTGGTTTCAAAATGAGGCGGACCAGTGTTCCATGGGCTCCACACCCAGTCACACAGGGACGTGGAGGGCCCCTCTTCTGATGGCAGCAGGCAAGGGATATTGTAGGCAAAGCTCATTCCTGGGGCAGGTAAAGGCTGAGACATGGAGGGGGGGTGGGGGTGGGAGCGTCTCCGATTGCCCACTCCTCAGGGTTAGGTCCTGGGTGGGCAGATGGCACTACAGCTGATGCCCATCAGTTTCTACCCAGACACCTCCCCAAGGGGCTTCCTCCTACCAGAGCTTCCTCCTACCAGACGAGGCTGCCAGAAAGCTGGGGGGAGAGGGGTGGGGAGGGTTGGGCATGAGGAGGGACCCTGGGCCTGGAGTTTGGGAAGAGAACCCTCATGGAAAAGCCTGTGGCCTCTCTCTCCAGGAAAAACCCCCTACCCTTCCCAACTACTCCAGGTGGGAAAGGGCCACCCATGGAGAGTCCCAAGTAGAAGGAGCTAAGGAAGTGCACCTTTTCTCTGGGAGAGAGACCCCCGAGGAGGGGAAAAGGAGACACTGCAGACAGGTGGGCACCCCCCATCCACCTGCCGCAGGGAGATAAAGACCTACAGCTGGAGCGGAAGGGACTCCCAGGAGCTGGGATGCTACCACTAAGAAAAAACCAACACTGAGCAAAGGCATCTGAAAGAGAAGCGCCCCCTGGAGGTCAGATACACCCCGGCGGTGAGCGGGCTGCACCTCCCCTCCCCTGGGCTCAGAGTCCTTCCTCCCAGTGTGGCCCGGCCTCTCAGCGGATGTACACACCCCGCCCCCAGCCCTCCAGCTCGTTCTTGTTGCGCCCCAGCACGGGCGCCCCGCCCTCCGCGCAGTAGCGGGCCTTATTGCGGCCTCGATTCCGGTTGTCAGTCAGCTCCTCTTCATAGTCGTTTTCTTCATCCTCCCAGGATCCCTGCCGGGCGGGTGGGGTACCGGCCCCAGCGGGGTCTCCGAGCCCTGGCCCCTCGGAGGGGTCAGTCTCCATGTCCACGCACGAGTCTCCCGGCTCGGTGTAGGTAGAATTTCGGTTGCCAGAGGCGTTGGCATCAAACGTGTCTTGGCGGGACAGTGCCCGCACGGTGCCCACCCGGCCTGGTGGGTGGCTGCTCGGGTAAAGGCCTGGGGGCTGGCCCAGCTCCCCCGGGTACTCGTGCACGCTGGCATGCTCCCCGGTGGCCCGGTCCAGCGACTGGTCCCCAGAAGCAAGGTAGGGTCCCTGGTTAGCAGACAGACGGCACACACCATGCAGACCGGGCAGGGGTGAGAGAAACACAACAAGGCAATGCAGGTTAGTGTTGGCACCGCGGCACCAGCCTGGCTGAGGGAGGAGGGGGCTCGCTCTAGGGGATGGAGCCCGGCCAAGGACTCTAAAGCCCGGACCTCAGGGCATTTGCTCCTTTGTTAGGACGGAAGGGGGCGCCCCACTTTCCCAGGGCTGAGGAGGCCTGAACTCTCCCGGCTCCCATGACACAGACCCCATGAACGATTAGTCATCGCTTCCTCAACACACGTCACTAATGCTGTTTTGGGGTAAATCATCATTAGCAGCTCATTAGTATGGCCACTCGTTAGTGGTCGATTGGGTTAGTCATTGCTCCAGTTTTCCAAATACACTCAGGGGATTTCAGCTCAAGCTCCCTAACCCCAGCTCCTTCCGCCCAAACCAGACCCTCATCAGAGGGTTCTAGAACCCCACACTCCCTGACCCAGGTTGAATGATGGAATACCTCCTCTGCCCCCAGCAGAGACTTTCAAAGCAGCAGGATAGGAAAAGCTGATGGGTCTCCACCCCACAGGAGATGATGAGGTGGCCCCATGTCCTCAGCATCAAATGCCACATGACCCGATGGCCACGTCCATCATAGAGGCCACTGGGAGGGTGCACAGAGGCCTGGGTCCTAGTCCTGCCCCTTTAAGTTGGGTGATGCTAAGCAACTGACTCCCCTTCCTGTGGCCCAGTTTCTCTGTGGTGGATCGAGGTGAGAGCAGCAGTTTCCAAACTGTTCCCCTGAGATCCGGGGTGGAGTGGGAGGGGTCCCCGTGGAGGTGAAGTGGAGGCCAAGCCACTAGCTCCCTCTGAGCAGAGCAAGGATGGCTTCTACTGAGCTTCCACATTAAGACTCAGTGAACGAATTTGAAAAGCAATGGTCTAGATTAGAATGTTTTTTTCTGGCTCTAATGGAGAATCAAATACGTCATGATGTGATCTCAGGGATGGGCCATGGCTCCCACAGGAGGAGGGAGAGGCAGGGCAGGGCGCCCACAGGAGGGCCTTTCCTGGAATCTGTTTAACTGGGAGAAGAATGGAAGGTTCAGCATCAATCACAGAAGATGCTACTTTCTGGGTCCCTTCTGAGGGGCCTCCTGTGGTTAGGGCTCTAGGGAAGGGGACAGTCGCTTTGGGTTTAAAGGCCCCTGCGTTGTGGGATTCCCTGCTCTGTTGGGTCTACAATGCTGTGACCACTCTTGAGTCTAAAATGGGCATGGAGTCCAGCGAACGACTCTACCAGTCTTCTCCATGTTTTCTTCCAAGTCACTTGACTTACAAGGGCCCCCAATCAGGCCTCACACCCAAAAGCCCCCAAGGCAGCGGATGTAGTCCTATGGCACCAGGCCCAAGGAGTACCATCAGCCCGCCCCAATCCCATAAACAAACCACAAACACCAGAAGCTGCTGCTCACCACATTTTTTTTACAAAATAGAGCTCTTTCCTTCCTTCCCCATGATCCCTGTTCTCCAATTCCCGGCCTTGGGCAGGAGGGGAGATGTGGGAGGAGGGGGTACCTACATGGCGTGCTCCTGCAGCTGGGGCACCGCCCCGGCCTGCTGTGAGGCCTCCAGCCCACCCCAGAAGCTGAGATTCCTCCTGAGTGAGGTGAGCACCTGTACCTGGAGGTTGGAGACAGGGGCAGGGCTGGCAGCCAGGGCTGCAGTAGCCATGGTGCGGTTCAGCAGTGGGTTAGGTGGAGTGCTGCTGGGCGGGTGTGTGGCCTTCCAATAGGCTTCCAAGTATTCGGCCAAGTGCTCACAGGCATCCTCCAATTGGTTCTCATCCAGGATGATGTCAAACATTTCCTGTGGAGGCGGGGTTAGGGGGAGGGCTAGGATGAGCCAGGCAGGACCTAGGGGTTGTGGGTATGGCCTGGGCACAGTGGGCGGAGAGTCAAGGGGTTGAAGGGCAAAGTTAAAAAGAGACTTCCGGATGTCCAGAAAGAGAAGGGGGGCTCTCAGATGGGCACTGGCAGAACCACAAAGGCTCTTGGTACCCACATAGTCCAACTCCCTCATTCTAGATTTAAGGCTTCGACTCCCCAAAGAGAAGTGGTACTTCTGGGGCTTGAAGCCAGTCTGTGACTGCCTGCCCAGCACTCCTTCCCAGAAGTCCATCAGCACCGCTGGACCCAGTGTTCCTGGCCACTCTGTCTCCCATGCAGGCCAGAGGAAACCAGAATCCAAATGCCGCCCCCCCGCCCCGGGGTCTGAGCACTCACAGGCGGACACTGCGCCAGCTTCTCCGAGGCCGCTATTTGCACATTGAGGTGTTTGGACTGAGACTTCCCTCGAGACTTGATGAGCCTCTGAAGTACCTGGTTTGGGGGGAGAAGAGGGAATCCCAGAAATGCACCAAGTCAGAGAGGCAGGCCCTGGTTAAAGCTGGCGTGGAGCGCCAGTGTCAGGGCGAGGGGATGTTGGATGACTCTCAGCCCTGGCCACCTCTTTAGAAATCACCTCACCAGCTCTGTATCCATCCTACACACTGCCCAGGCCCTCTCCTGGTTCTCATGCCAACATGTCCTAGAAGTTCTCGTCACAGTGGCTGTCTGAAGGGCATACAGCCCCTCTCCTCTAACCTTCTTCACAGCTTCATTGTCGAGGCCAACTTCCCCTCCATGTTAATGTTAACAACAGCCATGCTTTATGGGGCACCTGCTGCGTACTGGCACTATTTGGTACTTTTTACACGATCAATTCATTGAGTCCCGACACTAATCCCATTAGGTGGCCACTACTATCATTTTCACTCAATCGTAATAATAATAGCTGAAACAAACCCATAACCTTTGCTAAATGATCAAAGCTAACATCACCAATGATGCAGCAAACCAGTGTCATATGTCTCTTGATGCAATGCAATCAGGACACATGGCTTTGGTGAAAACTGAAGATGGACTGCATTCTAGATAACACTTCTTGAATCTGACAATTACACTGTGATTAATGTCCTTGTTCTTAAGAAATACATGGTGGGATAAAGGCATACAATCCCTATAACCTACTCTCAAATCGTTATGTGTACATAATATATACATACATATATGCATAAGATAAAGTAAATGTGGCAAAATGTTGAAAATTAGTCAATCTGAAGAAAATTGAATTGCACACTTTCAATGGCTGAATTGAATGGTACGTAAATTATATCCCAATAAAGCTGTTAAAAAATTAGCAAATCCAAGTGAAGGGCATTCAAAGGATGAGAGTTCTTTGGGCTATTCTTGCAACTCTTCTGCAAATAAACATCTTTTAAACAATAAAGTAGATATAGTGCTTAGTAGGTACCAGCCACTTTGCGTGGTTAATCCATTTATTTGATCTTCACAATCACTACCTGAGGATCCCTATTTTACAGATGAGGACACTGAGGCATAGAGATGTCAGGTGACTTGCCAAAGGAGCACAGAGCAGGTAAGTGGCAGCCCTGGGACATAAACCCAGGCAGTCTGGACTCTCAAAGAGTCCCCATCTTTAACTTCAGTCAGTTGCTCGTCCATGGGGGATGGGCCTACTGGTACTTTCTAGATCACAAAGTGTTGTTGCGATCTTATTGGATCCTTTCAACGACTCCAGGAAGTACTTAGATTCATCATCCCCTTTATGCTCATTAGAAATTTAGGACTCAGAAAGTTTAAGGAACAGGTGCTCAGCTCCCAGGGTGCTCTCATGAGGTAATAACAGTTACCACCCCTGGTTGCCATCATGAACTCTGGGCTCTTTATTTATTTTTTTATTATTATTATTTTTAAATATATTTTATTGATTTTTTACGGAGAGGAAGGGAGAGGGATAGAGAGTTAGAAACAGATGAGAGAGAAACATTGATCAGCTGCCTCCTGCATACCCCCTTCTGGGGATGTGCCCACAACCAAGGTACTGGAATCAAACCTGGGACCTTTCAGTCCGCAGGCCAACGCTCTATCCACTGAGCCAAACCAGTTAGGGCAAACTCTGGGCTCTTTACGTCATTACCTCAAACCCTCTCAACAATTAACACCAGGGAGGGATTATAATCCCCATTCTACAGGGGAAGAAAAGGAGGTCAGCGGCCTCAATTTCAATAAAAAATAACAACCAAAAAAAAAACCCCCGCCTTGACCGGTTTGGCTCAGTGGATAGAGCGTCGGCCTGCGGACTCAAGGGTCCCGGGTTCGATTCTGGTCAAGGGCATGTGCCTTGGTTGCGGGCACATCCCCAGTGGGAGGTGTGCAGGAGGCAGCTGATTGATGTTTCTCTCTCATCGATGTTTCTAACTCTCTATCCCTCTCCCTTCCTCTCTGTAAAAAATCAAAAAAATATATTTTTAAAAAAACAACAACAACAACAAAAACCCAACAAAATCTAATTAATAAGCCAACCACAGCTCGGATTTGAACCCCATGCTGTCTTCTAACTTCAAATCCTTCACCTACACTTGTCCTCCATGCGTCTCAAACCCCCACTTCTTCACCTACACTCGCCCTGCATGTTCCTCCCCCATTAACATCTAGGAGGGAAAACTAATGGAGCTGCAATATGACAAAGACGTAAATCCTACGGATTTCATCTCCATCAAGGTCCACATGAGGACAGTGCAGCAAAAAGGGCTGAAACCAAAAGGCAGGAAGGACCTCCCAGCTGTCAAGTAGCTGGGTGACACCTGGGACAACACGCACAGAATTCCAGTGTTCTGGATCAAGAGTGGGAGGTTAACCAGAGCGGAGATAGGGGACTGGCCTGCAGGACCCTAATAACAACATTTATATTAAGATCTATAGAGTATTAATCGCTAATACATGATGAGGTCCATTATACCGGAACCTTTGCTAAGTACTAAGTATTCACATTAGGTTGGATCTTCACAATATCCATGTGAGGGAGTTTTACAGAGCAGGAAAGTTAGGCTGGGTGATTCAGCCGCATCATTAGGAAGCAGCAGCTGGGATTTAAACGGGCAGCTGGACTCCCGAGAGCTCCTGTCCCCTCTCGGGTCCGGCCTCTGCACCCACCTTGGGAGAGGTGATCTTGATGTAAACAATGATGGGGGCCAGGGAGGTCTTGGAGAGCTGGGCCGGGTGGTTGATGGTGTCGGCGTCCAGAGCAACCAACTGAAGGGTCCGGGCCAGCTCGAAGATTCGCTCGATCTCGCTCTGAACCTCAGCTGGGGGTACATGGAGTCATGGAGAAGGGGGAACGTAAGGGAGCCCCCCAGGAGGCAGCGGTGGATAGAACACTTCTGGAGATGCCCCCCTCTCTCCTCCCACGTCTGGCCCCAGAAAGTCTGGCCCCAGAAAGCAGGGGATGGGGGGGTTGGAGCGGGGGGGCTCACCCAGGCTGGAGCGTGTGTTGGAGCGCTCAATGATGATGTGTTTGCTGGGGTTGTTGAGGACTGAGCGCTTAGCCAGGGAAATGTCCGCTGTCACCCGAGTGATGGAGATCCTGGGGGATGGGGCAAAGGGAGTGAGGGCTCAGGCCGGGCTAGAATGCCCTGCCTGCTCCACAGGCTCTAGGCCTGCCTCCTATCCCTCAGTCCGAGAGTCCCGAATGATCACTCAAGCCTTCCTGCCCATCCCCAGCAGGAGAGGACTGCGGTGGCAGTGGGGACCTAGCTCCGGGGTCTTACCTGCCATCAAACCGATGCTTCAAGAAGTCAAACAAAGCCTTCTGCATCATGTCTGTAACCTGAGGGTGGGATGTGGGGTGGGGGAGAAGTCAGGCGTTTAAAAAAGCCACTCAGCAAGGGTGGGCTGCTGGATAGATGCACCCTCCCACGCCATTTTCTTCTTAAATTCCTGAAATGGATGGGACCCTAGGGGAAGGAGGCGTCTTCTGAGTCTGAGGAGCCTCCAATGAGCTCTCAGATTCCAATGGTTCTTCTAGGTGGTACCTCTGCGAGGACGCTTCTGGGGATTTGGGGGGGGAGGAACTCGGCCCTCTGAGTGGGTCTCCCTGTGGGTGGGGCCCCTCTGGGGAATTTCTCTGAAGGTCGGTAGCCCTCTGGGGAAGATACCCGGGAACGTGGGCCCTTCGGAACCTCTGGAGTCTCTCTGAGGGCCTGGGCCCCTCTGGGTCCACTCCCGTCTACGGGCTCCTACCTCATAGCCCTTGAGCGACGGTCCCACCAGGATGATGGGCCTCATGGAAGGCACCACGTCATAGGGGGGCACATGCTCTGTCTGGAGGGGAGGCAGGGAGGGGAAACCCCACAGTGGAGATGGCATGAGCCCCTCTCCCCCAGCCTCCAGGCTCCCCCATGCATCCGTTCCTCCCGCTGGTCCCAGAGCCCAGATGTGGGGATCAGGGTGAGGGTGGGGAGGGATGGCAGGGAGAACCAGGAAGGGTAGGGAAATGGGGCAGATATGGGAATGGGTGTTAGAAGATCCCCCTAGCTCATCCCAAAGGGTGGGGACAGGGGACACAGAAAGCTGTGATACTCACCGATTTCTGCTTCTGTTTGGCTGGGTCCAGAGATTGCCAAGAGGGGGAGGAGGGAGAGAAGGGAGGGCACCCAGGCAGGGGCAGAGGGCAAGGAAGGAGCCAGGACAAGAGAGGGACGGAGAGCGGGCAGACGAGGAGAGATAACAGGGCATGCGTGTTAGTGACAGACAGAGCCAGAGAGAGGGGACGGGACCCCATGCCAGGGGGAGCCAGAGGTGGCCCTGGATCAGGGCTGGGAGCCGGACTGTCAGTCAGTCCGAGGGACTTGAGAATATTCAGACATACCAAGACCCTCTTTCTGGGTCTTGGAGAAGAGCTGGGAAGGCTGACAGCCCCTAATTTGGTGCCCACCTCTTGCCCCAGTACAGCCAACCTGCCCATTTTAAGAATTCTCTTAACTGTCCTGCTCTGCAGCCAGTAGACCCCCACATGCCCACCTAAGACCCATGGAGTCCGAAAAGGGCAAAGAAGGGTCACCGTTCCATGCCCCCTTCACATCTGGGGTGGGGGCAACATGGGATATCACAGTGGCAGTGAGGGGAAAGGTCAGGTTTCATTACTACCAGGTTCTACTCCTCGTTGGGGAGGGGGGCAGCTTTCCAAGGGAAGGGGTGCTTGGATTTCAAGAACTACCCCTTCCTGTGGAGCGGGCCAGGGTAGGGTTTTGTGTGGAGATAGACACGCCTGTCCTCTGTGCCATCCCACCCCTCCTGCCTCCTCAGCAGGAAGCCCCGATCCCTCGCAGAATCAGGCTGCTACCACATCTGAATCCATTCCAGCCCCCCTGACCCCCAAGATCTGGGCCCTGACCTCCTCCCCTCTCACAAGAACCCAGCAAGGATTACCTTCTTGAAGAAGGAGATGCGTTTGCCATGAGGTGATGGGGTGGTGACACTGCTAACACTAGTCTTGGCAGAGCCACCGGGCTCTCCAAGCTCAGCCTCCTCGTCCTCTAACTCTAGGGGGTCTAGTTCAAATGCTAAGTTAGTCATTTCGTTACCTGGACCGGAGAGTCAGGAGAGAGAGGGAGGAGGGAGGCGGCGAGGTGGGGAGGAGTGAGATGGACAGGGAGACACAAATACAGAACGCAGGGATGGGATGGGGGAAAAAGAAAGAAGAAGAGGTGAATGGAACAGGGCTGGGAGAAATGAATAGGGGGAGGGGGAGGGGGGTCAGGCAGAGAAATGGAGCTACCAAAGAAATGGGAGAGGAGAGACATGAGAGGATGGGTGCTGACTGGCCCAGCTCGTGGGGTGCCCTACTCTTCATGGAGAGGGGACCCCTGGATGTGTGTGGAGGACTCAGGAATGGGGTGCCCTCTACTGCAGGGGAAGGAAGGGGAGGGCAGTGGGGAGACCACCCCACCCGGAAGCTCCCATGACTCCCCGGGGCGGCAGCAGCTCTTACCACTGGCAGGGGGTGTGGGGCGGCGGGTGCCCGTCACCACGTCTCCCAGGCTGGAGCTGGAGTTGTCACCTGATTTGCTGTGTGGGTAGAGAGGCAAATGGAACTGTGAGCTAAAGAGGTGGTTGTGAGGGGGGGGGGGAATCTCATTCTCTCACATGCTGCCCTGCCCCCAAGATTCTCCAACCCCACGGGTGATACCACAGGCAGCTCTGTGCCTTCAGGGCCACCCTGAGGCCAGGTCCTGGCTGAATGGCCTCTCCCGGGGTTGGCAGGTCCCATTCCCCCCCCCCCCCCTTCCCGCCAGACACCTGGAGCTGAGGCGGTTCTGGCGCAGCTTCTGTTCCTGCAGCAGACGCAGGCTGTCCAGCTTGACGGGGCTAGGGATGAAGCCAACCTCACAGCCCTCCTTTACCAGTCTCCCGATCCACCAGTCATTATTGTATTTCTGCAAACAACGGCAGGTGGGGTGGGAGAGACCAAGAGGGAGATTGGAGGTGCAAGCCAGCAGCCACCCTGCGGGGGAAACTACCCTCGGAGTTGCCTACCCTGCCCGGGGGGGTGGCCCCCTCAAAGAGCCCCACCCCTGGCTCCAGCCTCTGAGGACAGCCCCAATTTTCAGGACCACTCCAGGACCAGCATCCTCTTGGGCCATGGATCACCCTGCCCCCAGCACATCCCCGTTCTGAGAGTCCTTCTTCCCCACGTGGCCGTCCTGCCCTGGAAAGGCGGGGAGAGAAGCACACGCTGGCACCTACGCGTGCCTGGCAAGCTGCCGCTCCACTTACAGGCCTCACCACAATCCTGCCCAACAGCCTTGTGGCCTGGGCATGACCACCCCGTTTCACCAGTGAGGAATCAGAGGCTCAGAGAGGCGGAAAGATTTTGTCCTAAGGGGGCAAACAGCCCTCAGCCCACTTCTTGCTTGGGCTCAGAAGCTTTTTCTCCAGAGAGCCCCTCCCCCTGGGAACCCCC
>NW_005871377.1:268242-269774 GCF_000147115.1 Myotis lucifugus
GGGAATAGGACAGCACAGCCCCTCCCTTCTTTCTCACCTTGGCTTTCTCAAGCTGGGCTAATGCCTGGGGCTCTGCCTCCTTCCTTAAGGCTTCTCGGTCCTCTTCCAGAGACACATCAGAGTCCGACGGACGGCTGGTGTAGGACTCCGCTGAGCCCTGAAAAGACAGGGCCAGCTCAGGGCCAACACTGCCTCCCCAGCTCCTGGGCCTCAGAAGGCATGGAGATCCCACCCATCATGGATGCCTCAAGCCCCAGGCAGCCCAGCACGATGCCATGGCGCTAGAAGAAGGTGGTATTAGAAGGGACTGAGGTTCGCAGGCCCACAAGAAAGGTGTGGCCCTAGAAAGGGTGACGGCAGCCAGCCAGGGGTTAAGGCAGGTCCAAGGACAGCTGCTCGGGGGCCGGGAGGGGCAGGAACCTGATAGGGGCAGCGCAATAGAGGAGTGCCAGGGGACGAATCTCCCCTCCCTGCTCCTCGTTCCTTCCCCTCCCCTCAGCACCAGCCGAGACAGACTCAGCAGAAGCCCAGTGGGTCCTTCCAGGGACTGTAGCCACCAGCGTAGGCCTGAGCTTTCTGCACTGTTGGCAGTGGGCAGCCTGCTCGGCACGACGGGGCCGCCAAAAGTTCCGCTGTCTTGTGCTCAAGGGTGAGGGAAGACAGAATCCTACCTCCCCCGGCAGAACCAGGGGAGCCCCAACCCTGAGGCTCTCAGAAGATACAAAAGAAAGTCCAAGATTCCTGAGATGGTGCAGGCAGCAGAGGCCAGTGAAGAGCAGAACATGGGGCAGGCCTTTCCTTACTGCCAGGGTTGCAGCTGCCAGGGGTAAGGCCGGCTCAGAAATGGGGGTGCGCCAGGACCACATCGACCATCCCAGAGCATAACTCCTTCAGCGATGCAGGCACATGTGTAAGACACGAATAGTCCAGACCCGCAGTGTGAATGAACACGCTTACTCCTGGGTGCGCTTGGATGTGCAACTTCAAGTCCATTTAGGAGGGTGTGTGCTATCGTATGTGCTGGATGTCATGACTGAATGCACATACAGGGGGCACCCTAGGTGTCAGTGTCCCTGAGGGTGTGCAGCACCTGAGGGCAGGAGCCAGGAGGCGTGGATTTGTGTGTCTGAGCAGCGGTGCTGTTGCTACAAGGGGTGGGAGGTGACGTGGGCAAGAAGAGGACTGAGGAGGTGTGGGGGTTTTTGTTCCTGAGGGCAGGAAAGGGTCACTTGTCCAGAAATGCCCATTAGCTTGGTATGGAGGGGCCCTGAGGAGAGAAGACACAGTCCCACCTCCCTCAGAGGGCCCTGGTCATTAGCTAGTGCGGCCGTCCATCCTCTCCCCAGCCAAATCATGAAAATGGGAGAGTCGTGAGGGGACAGGTTGGAGGTGGGGGGTGAAGTCACTAACAGAAGCTGGAAAAGAGACGTAAAGGAAGGAGCGTGGAAACCAGTTCGACTACCACTCTTCACCCCTCCCGACGGGAGCACTCAGAGTCAGGGAGATAGATGCACAGAGAGCCAGAGAGAGTG
>NW_005871377.1:269914-273008 GCF_000147115.1 Myotis lucifugus
ACAAGCAGAGTTGCTACATGTGCAAACTGCTAGGGTATATTTAGCTCAGAGATGTGGCAAGGACTGCCCCCCCCCCCCACTCCCTGCCACCTACTGGGGGTCAGGGCTAGGGAGATGAGAGGAGAAAGGATTAGAGACTGGGGTCTGACCACCTGGGTTACCAAACACTGAGGGAACCAAGTCTTTTTTCTGTCAAGAGGGGTTACACTGAGAGCACAGCATCATGCTTCCTAGCCCGGTCCTAGCCCGGTCCTGCAACAGGAGGGATGAAGGGGAGACTGAGGAAAGGACTTTCTGTCTGTGCACTTAAGAGATGCTAGGATGAAGGGTGCCTTTCCTGGGCTCACATGTGCCAAGTGCTGGGGAAAGAGGACTCAAAAAGAAGGGCCTCACTCCAATCTGTGGTGGATCTGCCTGGTACCATCCTCCCTCTCCTGGTCCAACAGGGGGCTTGACCTCCTTCCTCCCAACCTCCCCTGCCCTCATATGCCCCGCCCACTTCCTCTTCAAATACTCCTTTCCTTGTCTGATCCCAAGCCCCTCTCCCTTTTTTGTTGAGATGCTCTGTAGTCATAGCAACCGCTTGCTTCTCCCTGAGCCTGAGATGGCCTGGGGTTGAGACTTAGAACAGAGACGAGAACGGCGTCTTCCTGACTGAGCACAGAAGACCCCAGAAAGCTATTCAGTGACCCTGCCTTCAGTCAGGGGTGCTGGGCTAAAGTCCTTTCTCAAATCAACTCCCTCCTGCCAGTACCCCACCTCCTTCAACACACGTTCTCTCTGCATATTAAAGAACAGTCACATCTGGATATGAGGAGCGCCTTTCCCTGACCCACACCTGACCAGGGCTCCAGGGACTCAAATGTCCTGGCTCCTCATTTCTTAGGACTTGCCTCTACCCAACGCTGTCACAGATTCTGGGGGAGGACGTGGAAGCAGACAGCCGGCAGGGGGAGTGGGTGACAGCCTGAAGCAAGCTAGGAGGCAAGCCAGGCTGTCCCTGAATGAGATGACGCAGGCAGGCAACAGGGGTTGGTGCCTGGAGCTGGGGGAGGGGCTGGGCGGGGGCTGAGGGCGTGGTTACAGCTGACAGTACAGGCAGGAGAGGTCATGGGGTGTCAGCATGCTGGGTGGTTCCAGGCAGGCGACAAATGGCATGGGGGAGGGTGCCTGGAGAAAGCCTCAGACCCAGCTCACCAAAGCCGGGCTCCAGCAGCCAGCCACCTCCCTCCTCTCGGCCCAGCACCCCCATTACCTGGCGCACAAAGCTGTTGGATGTTGTATCCGAGGATGTGCTCCCGTCCGACCTTTTGAACCGTCCTTTCCTCTTGCTGTATTTGCCCTGGAGGAGCCAGGAAGGGACAAGAGTGGAATCAGAAAGGCCCCTTCCCAGCCCTTACCCTATCGGGCCAGCGCTACAGCGAAGCCTTGGAAATATCATTCCCTGATCTGAACAGCCCCCCATATTCTTCCTGAGATGGTACAGCCCGAAGGGGAGGGAGGGCCCAGACCACAGCCATGGGGTCAGGGGACAGTGCAAGAGAGCCCTCAAACTAAGCCAGAGAGGCTGGGAAGGGGAAGGCACTGAGGAGCTGGAGGCTCATTCGGCAGCAAAGCTAATTACGATGCTGGGCAGGCTGCAGAGGCCTGGAGGGAAGGGAGAAGCCGCCCGCAGTGCTGGGGTGGTGGTGGTGGTGAAGAAACCTGGGGGAAGTCCCTCTCCCGCTCCCCCTCGGCTGGAGGGGAGCAGGCTGAGTGTGCCTGTGGCCCCTAGAGAGAAGAGGAACTGCCAATTGCCAATAGGGCCCCGCTTGGCTTTTCTTGTGCCCAACTCTTGCTTTCCTTTTTTGCAGAGCGGGGAGGGGAGGGGCAGTTTCAGCCCTAGGAGACCCCACACTAGATTTCCGGGGAGGGGGGAGGTGTGTGGTAAGTAAACTTCTAACCCTGGCCCACTGCCATGGGGCATATTTAAGCTCAGCACCCCCTACCCCGGCAGGACTTTTTCTCAGGCCTCACCTCTCCCCAAGGGGGCAAGAGGGATCGAGCACCCTCCCACTAACCCCCAGCGGCCACTGCCAACATCCTGTCCCCATGGCACCCACCAGGCTGCATCGATCTAAATGCCCCTTGGCCCTGCCCCAAGATGAGCCTAGGAGACAGCTCCCACAAGCCCCTGGGGTAGGCTGGCTCAGTCTCACTGAGGAGGCTCCTGTCTTGGCTGGAGTGGACACTGCCAGCTATGTCCAGGCCTCCTGAAAGGGGCTGCTTCTTAGCCCTCTCACACACACACATGGACCCCTCCCCAACTCACACACACACATGGACCCCAGGCCAGGCCAGAGGAGGGGGTCATGATGAATGAGGGTTTAGGCCCTCCAAGCCCGTGCCCCCAGCCTGCATCCTAGAGTTTCTTTACCAAAGAAGGTACCTAAGCCATGACCAGAGTAGTATCTCTGGTTCCTTGGGCCCAAGTACCAGGAGGAGGATGAAGAGATGGCAAAGAAGGGCACCTGGGAACCCCAGAATCCTCCCTCCTATACCCCTCTTTAAACCAGACATACACCCTACCTCTGGAATTGGGGATCCCTACAAACTTAAGAGGATCACCCAGGAAGCTCGGACTCGCTCTCACACCACCACCCCAGGCTGGGAAAAGGGAGTGGCACCCGGAGGACAAGGGACAGCTGAAAGAAAGGCCAGTCAGCTGCCTCCAGGCTCCAAGGGGCCGGGGTGGAGGAGGAAGGTATTTTTAGGTCTGGCCTGACCCCCGCCACACACACATGCAGATTAACCACATTATCAGGGCGGTTACAGTTGCTCCACTCCGGCCACAGCCAGAAAAGAGTTAATGCCATCCCGGCCTTGGGGTGTTGCCAGATTAGAGAAGGACATGCCCAGAGGAACCAGCCCAGACCTTGCTCGTCATGCACGGGCACCCACCACACCCAAGAATGCCCCTTCCTCGGCGTCACCCGTGGGCACAGCTAAGTGTTCGTGGGGGCGGGGCAGCAGACCTCCTCCCCCAGGTAACACAGCTTCTTCCCCTCCAGGACAGTGAGTTGGCATCCATCCAACTTTCCAAACTTTGGAGGCA
>NW_005871377.1:273928-276044 GCF_000147115.1 Myotis lucifugus
GCAGAGCGCGCGCTGGCCCTCGGCCCGGCCCGGGTGAAAGGCGGCCCACGCTGCAGGGGCAAGTGTGGGGGTTAGAAACTCGCTAGAGGGTTGGGGGCCGGGGGTGGCGGTCTGCCAGGGGATGCCAAGCGCTAATGGAGGTGTAACGCGGCTTAGCGTGGCTGGCACGCGCCCCCTCTTCGGTCCCAAACCCGCTCTTCCTGGCTGGTCTCCCCATTCCAGCTTGGGCCACCGGATCGTCTCGGTCCCGGGGACCCGGCTTTAACTGCTCTCTCCCCTGTGTGAGCCCAGGCCCCCTGGAACCAAACAAAGTCCCCTCCCCGCCTCTAACTCTGGGCTGGCCGGCGGGAGGCTGAGGCTGGAGTGGGGAGGGTGTCCAAAGGGAGTCCCAGCTGAGCACACGAAATCCCAGGGACCCAGGAGTCCTTCTGTCCTGGCTGCTAGTATCCCAGGCCCTTCCAAAAGGCCGGGATGGGGGCTGGGTGAGGTCCGTGTACTTTGGAAGAGAGAAGAAAAAGGACGAAGAAATGAGCGGAGAGGAGTGACCGGCTAAAATCAGATCTAATGACCATTGACCTAGGATTGCTCCCTCTTCATCCTTATTTGGGGACAAATATCCAAGGCCTGGACTCCACTTACCATGCATGATCTTCGGAGAGAAAAGGAGTAGGGGATTCTGGCAAGAGACCTTGGTGCCAATTTGGCTCAGGCTCCTTCTGGTCATGTGGCCCCGGACAAATCACTACACCTTTTCTGTAAAATGGGGTTGCCAGTACTGTGGTATCTTTGTCGCCTGGGATTATTGGGAGGATGAGGGAAAATGAAGTTAAATGATGGATTGCTGGGGCCTTTGGAGATGTTGTAAGGTGCTGTGTAGGGGTCAGTCATGACAGGAGGACCTGTTATCTCCCTAATCTACCCCTCCCGCTGTTCCACAAAGAGGAGAGGTGAGAAGTAGAATGGAGATTTGCCCAGGTTTAGTGACCATAATATAAGGCCGGCCTGCAACAAGTAGATGGCCAGCCTACATCGTTTTTCTGATCACATCGCTTTGAGAGAGATTGCAGCTGAAACCCATTAGCATTGTCCTATGAGCAGATCCAATCCGGAGCAGGGTCTCCATCAGCCCTTTAGGCACAAGAGAGCCTGGCATGACAGAAGGCGTGGGTTTTGCAGTCAAAGACCTGGATTTTCCGTTTCTGATACCTCACTTAGCTGTAACATGACAATGACACTAATTGTGTTGTGAGAAAGTGGCATAAATTTTGCTCCTCTTTCTCCCTTTTTGACCCGAGCTCTGTTTAGCAGCCAGGAAAATGCAGATAGAGATGAGGTAATCAGGTGGAGCCAGCACTCAGATCGCGGTTTCTTGGACCCCAGAATATTCTCTTTGGGTTTTGCACTGGGTACGCCAGACCAGGAGGGAAGAACTATGGGTTGTGCGGTCATTCGAATTGTTTTTAAACTTTCACAGCTATGCATTCACTCAGCCAAAATACTATTTCTCAAGTGTTTACTATGCTCTAAGCTCTAAACCTGCTGTAGTGCAGTGTAAGCCAAACAAGTTTCCTACGATCAAGGAAAATGTCTTAAAGCTTCCCTTTGCGAGTTGCAAACATTAACTCACGTGATTTTCACAACTGGATTACGGAAATATTACATAGGAGAAAGTTGAGGCACTAAGAGATTAAGAACCACAGTGGTGCAAAAACAAGCTAATGTCTCTGGTGACCTATTCTGCACTCCAGGGCTCCCGATCTACCGAGAAAATGAATAAAAAGGTGGCTTTTGCCTAATATCTGCCCTATTATTTTCTACCGCTTCGTTCACTAATGTGTTCCCCCCCCGCCCCGCTAATAAGACATCTTCCCAGAGAATACAGGGTGCCTGCAAGGACTGGGCCACTGTAGCAAAATCCCCTACCGCGCCTGCGCATTCCAGCTGACATCCGGCTCCCAGTCACCACGTGATCAGGCTGCGCGTGCGTAGCAGGAAGTCGGACTATACCACTTTGCCTTTCCAAAGGGGTATATTTTCTATGTTTTTAAGTTTAAAACGATTCCCGATATCACGCTCCTATCATCTCGGGTATGACACTCGATGTAAGTAAGTTTAG